>NW_027505280.1:0-250695 GCF_021521415.1 Bidens hawaiensis | reverse complement strand
GTTCAAAGCTATTAAAATGCCATTCTCAATTAGTTTTCCAACATAAGTACGTGGTTGGAACTAGTGAAGTGGTGGTCCATTGATAAACGTAAAGCTTTTAAACACTTAGGTTTGAAAGGAAGATGTCTTGAGTTAAAATTCCACGTGCGACAACTAAGATTAAAGGAAATTCGTTGGTTAATAAATAAAAAAAGAAAACACAACGTAGTTGGAACTTTAGTGTGCCTATTACACACCACTATCCTCTACCATGCTAACGGCATTGTTATGTATCTCTCAAGCAACTTGGTAAAAATATCAACCCAAGTTCTTCATGTCTTTTAGAAAGGCCTACCGTACATTTTTATGTTTCAAAAAATATTGAGAAGCGTTGTCATCATTTAACTTCATTTGTGTTGGTTTAAGTTAAAGTTTTAATTCTCATTGACGCCAAGTGTTAAATGAAAAACCAAAGTCGTAATGTTATTTATTGAACAAAAAAGTCAAGATATTGAATGAAGAAGTCAAATAAATATAGACCTAGTGACTTAAATTACTTATTTCATGTGTCGAATACCACTTGACTTTGACTATTTCGAACTAAGTTTTCACCTCATCGTACACTTCACGTCTCTATTCTTAATAGGCATCTCTATTGTTTGTGTCATGATCGATATATATCGTTTATGTCATAAAGAATTTTGAACATAAGTGTGTAATGCGAGCCTAGTCGATTGTGAGCAAAACTAGAAGCAGTTCAGGGCCGGTTGATCCGCTACTCAAATTTTCATTCGTGAAATAGTTAAAAAGTAAAAAACAAATGTAACAGAGATTATTAGAGATGATAATGAAACCCGAAGCCGATGGGAAAACTCGAAACCCCGGCATAAATGGGACGTGTAATATCTGCGCCCGTTAAGGTTTGGAACTGGTTTGGGGATTAGTTTTAAAATTTTTCACGGTTTGGGATTTCTAACATACTCGATTACCTGATAACATAAACCCATTACCCGATGTACCCGATATAACTTATTATATTATATATATACTATATTCCAAATATATTATTTGTCGCAACTTGTTTATGTTAATTATTTGAGATATTTTATCTATATGGTAACCATCTTTGTAATCGATTAGTTATATTTTGTCAAAACCCGACGGGTTTTGAGCCGGATATAACTGACGGGTATTTTAATCAAAACCCGATAGGAAACCTGATGGGAAAAACCGAAACCCGACAGGTAATTACCCGATTAAAACCCGATAGGTTTGGGACGGGTTTGGGATGAACTTTAATAACCGGATATGGGTTTGAGAATGCCTAAGCCCGACCCAAACCCGGACCCATTGCCATTCCTAAAGATTATATCTTGACTAGTTGCAAATTTTTATTTCGTTTTAGAAAAATAGTTTTTTTTTCTTTTAACCAGTACAACGTACTTTCATTAACTAAAACGAGATAAGGACTTAGAGAATCTATAGTCATGAACTGGAGTAGAACGTTCTACACTTCTACATATTGACTTACCTGTAAATTAGTCCATTGTTGTTTATTAATGATCACATAATTGTACGTTGTAGAAGTAAAATATTTGACATTTTGTTTTTTCTTCTTAAGAAAGTACTACACATGTTGTAATAGCCACTTGCCCAACAGTGTACCAAATTAAAATGACAGGATGAAAACGTTATTATATTTATAATATAAGTTGTTAAAGATTATAATATGGTAGTTACATCAATACATCATGCATGCTTAAAAAGCAAACAAATTTTCTTTGATGACATGATTTTGGATGCAAGTGGTATGCAAAAAAAACACATTAATTCTTAATTGGCACTATATTTGCATTTACTGTAAGGATTGAGTGTGATTTTGTTTCATTAGTTTATTTTCTTGCGGGGTCGAAAAATTTGTTAAGAAATGCGAGATCTTTTAGTGGAAGCTCTCCTAAGGTCAACGTTAGGTCTTCTAGCATTCTCAAATCTTGGGTGGAACACATTTAAGGGCGTATATGTTCATAAAGATGAGGACACAGAGACAAACTGAACTTTCCTCATTCATTAAAAGTGTCTAAAAATCAATAGAACAAAGGGGGGATCTTGATTGCGATTCGGTGTACACCTAATACTTATAAATTATGATATGATCGAGAAGTTGTACGCGGACTAAATGATTCAACAAATGATAATCGGTAGAAGGGCATGCATGGGCCGTTCGTAAAAAAGAAGTAAAAAGTGCATGGAATGTTTGTTTTGACTTGTACCATAACTAAACGAATGGACACGGAAATCAGAAAACTTATTTATTTACTTCATTTGTTTCTGCCATGGAATTTATGGTTTATTTGTATAATGTTATGTCATATGTTTGTAAGTTTGTTTAACCTTGCATGTAATATATTTGTTTGACATCTTTCACTTAATTTCTGCTTTGAACCCTAAATATTACAACAATAAGAGTCCATATTGTTAGTAAATGAACCGAACGAGTACGAATAAGGATTTCGTGTTCATTCATTTTAGTTTAAACGAACACGAACACTTAATTAGACAAATATTTGTGTTATGTCCATTCGTTTAAAAATGAACATGTTCGTGTTTGTGTTTCTTTATCTTCTTCATTTACGATCTAAACGAACAATTCATAAACATAAAAGAACATAAATGAACAAAGATAAACGAACATAAATGAACATAATTAAATAAAGATAAACAGATATAAATGAACATAATTGAACATATATAAACGAATAAAATGAACAAGTATGAACATACGTGAACAAACATAAATAAACATAAATGAACAAAGATAAACGAATATAAATGAACAAGTATGAACATACATGAAGTCGTGAACAAACATAAATAAACACAAATGAACATAAACGAACGTTCATTAACATAAAAAAGGAAACTCTCTAACTAACACATATCAACACACATTCACGCTCATGCCACCACCGGGGAGATCTCTTCCTAGAGGGAAACTCTCTAATTCACACATAAACTCTAAATACATGAACTAGTCATCTATTTATAGTACTAGTCTGAGTGTCTTGGTCTTCAAGCCATCTACCCTTGGTAAAGATCCAATTAAGTATAATGAAACCAATTTAATTTCAACCGAACGTCTTTCAATTACCCGATGCTCTTACCTTTGACTCGCAATTAATATTTAATATAAACGGGTAATTATTCAATATGTGCCGGTCTAAAATATAAACCCAACAACCAACGAAACATGTGATCGTGTTTGTTCATTTAATTAAATGAACACAATTATTTTTGTTTATGGTCGATCGTTTATTAAATAAACAAACATAAACAAACTTTCCATCAAGCAGGTCACTGAATGTTCGGTTTGTTTACAGCTCTACATATTGTGTTCCAATAAGGTGTTTGGAGAAATCTTATTGGGGGAAGAATGGGCACAGGCGAAAAAGCTAGGGTTTCTGAAGATCAAAAATCCAATGACGAATGCCAACAGGGTACCAAGAAGAGTGAAAGGAAGAAAGACACAACAGGGGTGCCGCTCGAAACAAGTAAAGATCCTAGGGTTAATCAGGTAAGTGCGATATCGACTTCAATCTTTGTAACAAATTTCCCGGATAAAATCTCTAGTTTGGAGCTCCGTCGTGAGTGTCAACAGTGGGGATTGGTGGCAGATGTTTTCATTGCCAAAAAATTATCCAAGCAAGGTAGACGTTTCGGGTTTGTCCGGTTCTTGAAAGTTAAAAATACAGACGAATTGGTTGTCAATCTTAGGTCTATTTGGTTTGGAAACTATCGGTTGTATGCTTCTGTTGCAATGTTTGGGAGGAAAGAAGGGGGTAAAAGAGGGGTTGGAGGATTCACCATGGTAGGAATGTTCCACATGGAGAAATTTTGATATCAGGGGATAATTTTAAATATGGGGATCTTAATCTAAAGTCTTCTTATGCTAATGTGGTTAAAGGGGGTCTTACTAGAAAAAATGGAAATGAGGGGTTACTAGTAAATAGTAACCATAATAAGCAGATGAAGATTATAGAGTTGGGTAAAGGTGATTTGAGACTTTACACAGAGGACTCATGTTGTGTTATGGGATATGTTGTTGATATCCAATGCATTGATAATATTATCAATATTTGTGCTAAAGAAGGTTTTGAAGATGTGGAGGTAACAAATGTTGTTGTGCAATGGGTGTTATTAGAATTCCCCACAGCAGATACTTTGTTCAGGTTTCGTAATACTACTGCAGTGACAGTTTTTTTTAAACTGTTGAACGAAGTGGATAATAATTTCATCCTTGATGAAGAATAGTGTGGCTAGAAGTAACTGGATTGCCTTTATGTGCATGGACAGAGGAGAGTTATAGGAAGGTAGTCAAGAAATGGGGTGACTTGTTGTTCCGGATGACGACAAAGATGAAAGTTGCGCGACAGGTAGAGTTACAATAAGAACAAAGGTAATGTCTACTATAAACGAAAAGGTTCGGGTGGTAATTGAGAAGGAAGATTATGAAGTGGAGATCAAAGAACTTTCACCGTGGTCACCTTCAATTAACCGTGGTGCTCCATCGGAGGATGATACGGTGGAAGGTTCTTCCGAGGGGGACGGCGAAGACATTTTTGCAACGAATGATTTGGAGTCGGAAGATTCGGTTAAGGAGTTTAATGAAGATGCTAACGAGGATGCGGTAAGGAACGTAGAGGAAGAAATATCTTATGTTGAGAAAACTTCATTGAGGCAGAATGAAGTTAAGAAAAAACTAAAGGCGGGGAATGTACGGTCAAGGAGCTCTTCAGTTCCACCGGGATTTGGTGGAATACGGTTTCATAGTCCGATTAGGAGCTCGGTTGGAACAGAAGGGGGTAGTAAAGGAGAATCATTTTCGGGCAAAAAGGGTCACTCTAGGTACAAAGGAAAGGAGGTTAAAGAAACTAGTGGGTTTTCTTTTGTTAATGGTCTGACAGATCTTATAGAGGTGGGAAAGGTTCTTGGATACAAAATGGAAGGTACTAAGGCGGATCTTAATAAATTAATCAGCAGGATTGGAGAACACAAGGTGGATCAATGAATATCTTAACTAATAATATATGTGGGGTGGGTAAGGCGATTAAAAGGAAGTGGGTGGCCAATCTTTGTCGAGTGGAGGGAGTAAATTTTTTAGGTCTCCAAGAAACGAGAATGACGTCTGTGGATTTATTTTATGTTCGGTCTATGTGGGGGAACTATTTTTTTGATTTTGCTACAGTGAATGCGCGGGGGAAATCAGGTGGAATTATTTCTATTTGGGATCCTTCGGTGTTCGTTAAATCAAAAATATTTTGTTTTGACAATGTGCTTATAGTGGAAGGGTTATGGGTTAAGTTAAAGGTCTCGGTTTATATGGTGAATGTCTACGCGCCTCAAGAAGAGAGTGAAAAACTTATTTTATGGGAGGTTATCTCTTCGTTCAAAAGGAATAATCCGGGGTTATATTTTATTTTTGGGGATTTTAATTCTTGTAGGTACCCGTCGGAGAGAATGGGGACCGTTTTCTCTAAAGTAAATGCTTCGAAATTTTAACTCGTTTATTGATCGGATTGGTTTATTCGATATGCCTCTAGGTGGTTTTAAATTTACTCGGGTTGGCTTCTCGGGTAAAAAAGTTTAAGTAAACTTGATAGAGTTTTAATTTCTGAAGAATTATTGGAGGTGATGCCGTCTTTGGCGGCAACGATTCTGCCTTCGGGTTGTTCGGACCATAGACCCATCATGATTCAAATGAAGGAGGTAAACTTTGGTCGTATACCGTTTAAAATTTTTTAATTCCTGGTTTGAATGGGAGGGGCTGGATAAGGTGGTGGAAGATGCTTGGAAGGAGGAGGTTGTTGGTAGAGGTCTCGTTAAGGTTAAAAACAAACTGAAGTTGCTCAAGGAAAGAATAAAAGGTTGGGTGAAAGTAAACAAAGAAAAATCGTCAAAAGATAAGGTGAGATTGGAATCTAAGTTGATTGATTGTGAACATAAGATTGAAACAGGCTTGATAGACGAAGGGGTGTTTGAGGAGAGAAATGATTTGCTTCTCGAGTTGGAGAAGTTGAATCATCTTGAGAACAAAGAAATGGCGATTAAACTTAAATTATAAATGGTCTCTGGAAGGTGATGAAAACTCAAAATTTTTTAATGCTTTGTTAAAAAAGAAGCGGAAACAAATGAACATTTCAGGAGTTAAAGATAAGGGAGAGTGGGATTATAGATCCTCTTCAAGTGAAGCAGGTCTTTTTCGATTTTTACTCGAAGAGATTTAAACCTTTTGATGGGGTGGAGGTTGTTAGAAGAAGTAATAAATTAAAATTTTTATCACCGGATGATAATGAATTTTTAGTTTCTGAGGTCACTATGTTGGAAGTGAAATTGGCGGTTTGGGGTTGTGGTTCAGATAAGTCACCGGGACCGGCGGTTTCTCGTTTGCTTTTATTAAAAAATTTTGGGACATTATGGAAGGCGGATTTTTTTGAGGCGGTTCAACAATTTTTTTTGGAAGCTTCCTTTCCAAAAGGTTGTAACTCCGCTTTTGTTACATTGATTCCTAAGGTGCAAAGTCCGGTTCTTGTCAAAGATTTTCGTCCTATTAGCCTTATCGGAGCTGTTTATAAAGTGGTAGCTAAAATTCTGGCAAATCGAGTAAGTAAGGTCATTCCTTCAATTATTAGCCCGGAACAAACCGCTTTCATAAAAGGAAGGGCAAATTTTAGATGGTTCGTTAATTATGAATGAAGTGGTTGAGTGGTTCAAAAAGCGGAATAAAAAATTGATGATATTCACAATTGATTTCGAAAAAGCGTATGACTCTTTATCGTGGAATTTTTTGTTTAAGATGATGGAACACATGGGCTTTCAAATGAAATGGATTTCTTGGATTAAAGCGTGTTTGGGATCGGCTCGTATGTCAATTCTTGTTAATGGAAGCCCGACTTTGGAATTTGAGATGCATCGAGGGTTACGTCAAGGTGATCCTTTATCTCCGTTTCTTTTTTTAATAGCTATGGAAGGGTTACATGTGGCCATGGAGGATGCTATTGAAGCGGGTATTTTTAAAGGAGCTCGAATTGATAGAAATGGAGGGCGGATATCTCATCTATTTTATGCTGACGACGCTATATGTTTGGGGGAATGGTCGGAGGCAAATATAAATGGTATTGTTCAGATCTTGAATTGTTTTTATTTGGCTTCAGGTTTAAAGTTAAATTTATTCAAATCTAATTTATATGGAGTGGGGGTCCCATATGAGGAGGTGGTTTTACGTGCTTCTTCGACAGGTTGTCTTCCGGCTAAAATTCCCTTCACCTATTTGGGTTTACCGGTTGGTTCGAGTATGAAAAGGGTTGAAGATTGGAAGTTATCATAGATAAATTCAAAACTCGTCTTTCGGTTTGGAAGTCGAATTTATTATCTATTGGAGCTAGAGCTCTTTTAAACACTTCGGTCCTTGGAGCCTCGGGAATTTATTTCTTTTCCCTATTCGTTGTGCCTCCAAGTGTTTTGAAGGTTTTGGAAAGAATTCGGTCTCGGTTCTTTTGGGGTTTTAAAAATGACGAAAGAAAAATTCGTTGGGTGTCTTGGAAACAAGTGTTGGCCTCTAAAGAGAAAGGAGGTATCGAGATTGGTTCCTTGGAGGCATTTAACAAGGCTCTTTTACAAAAGTGGCGTTGGAGGTTTGTTTCAGATAGCAATTGTGTGTGGGTTAAGTTGATCAAAGCCATATATGGAGTTGAAATGAATCCTAACTATCGTGAAAATAGTGGGTTAGGGTCAGGTGTGTGGTCGTCTATGTGTAACTCATTTAATAAACTACACGATTTAGAAGTAATTCCTCTTTCGGCTGTTCAAAAAAAGATAGGAAATGGTCAAGAAACTAGATTTTGGTTAGACTGTTGGGGGACAAGTAGTACGTTGGCGGTCAAATATCCTCGCTTTTATGCGTTGGAAATGGACAAACAATGTTTTGTTAATCAAAGGGCAGACGGTGGTTCTTGGAATTAGAGAATAGAGATTAGAGGGGGGAGAGAAAGTGAACAATTTGATAATTTGATGGTGGAGTTAGGACATGTAAGTTTAACGGATTCTCAAGATAGATGGATTTGGAGTTTTGGGGATATGACAGACTTCACGGTTAAGGGTGTAAGGAAGGTTATTGATGACTTTATTCTTCCTTCGTGGGCTCGAAAGACAATATGGTTCAAATTTCTTCCTAGAAAAGTTAATATTTGTGCTTGGAGGGTGTTACTTAAGAGACTTCCTATAAGAGTCAATCTGGTGAGTAAGGGTATAGACATTCCGAGTTCTTTATGTCCTATCTGTAATGATCATGAGGAGTCTATTGACCATGTTTTCGGTATGTGCTCGGTGGCTAATCGGATTTGGGGTCTTGTTGCTTCTTGGCTTGGCCTACCGTTGTCTTCCTCTTTGGCTCCGATTGAGCTGATGTCTTGGTGGGACACTTTAAGAGTCCAAACTCATAAGAAAGATATGATCAGGATGATTATATTTGTCACTTGGTGGATTATTTGGAGATTCAGAAATGACTTGGTTTTTGAGAAGAATCGGCATACCAAAGAAACGATATTTGATGAAATTTTAAATTTCTCGTTCTTATGGTATAGTAGCAGAAATCGTAAATGTAATATTTCTATGATCGAGTGGCTTAAGAACCCTCTATTGTATTTGTAATGTTTTATGTTTTTTTGTTCTAGCTACTTGCTAGGACTGTTTTTATTTATTTTTATAAAATACCGCCTTTTCAAAAAAAATAGAATATATATCTAGTACAATAGACTCTAAACCAAACCATAAACCCTAACCCTAAACTAGTAAATATCAAACATTAAGAGATACCTAAGATTTTTGGTGTAGATCCATTACCTTACAAAACTCATTCCGTGTGAAGATTTCAAGATTTCAATTCTCTACCTGATTGAGTATTGTTAGATAAAGTTTTAGAGGATTATATTTTCAAGGGATGTTAACTACTTTCAAAAGTCTATAAGAAGATCATATATGATGATGAAAAAGTTCAGCTTAATCAATTGTTGATATCTGTGTGTGTTTTTATCATTTTATGAAAATTCAAAAATCTTTTCATTGTAATTCATAGTCTTTGTAACGTACCCATTTCACAAAACAAATACAAATTCAATAATTCATGGCTTCCTCCTTTTCTTCATGTGTTGCAACTTGCAAGTATCATCCAAGAAGAATTAAGATCTATTGGGCGTCTTAATTTTAATGTTATCTAGAGTGATTTTGGTATACTTAAATTGACTTAAGATCAGTTTGTAATTATAATAAAAAAGGATGATTGTATTACTTAATATAGGGTCTACATGGGGTATTTATATGTGTGTGTTTACATTTTTACATAAACTATCCTTAACATTAAATACTTACAATATGATCTAATATATGATGTGTATATGTGTATCTATAGCCTGTATAGGAGAGCATGAATCGAAAATCAATAATATGTTAATTACGAAAACCATATTAAATCATATACTATGTATTATATAAATTTGCTAAAATACATGTAAATTATTATAAAAATTTATTGAAAAGTATCATAATTTTGAATTTTTTTTTAAATCCAAATGAATATGATATGCATGCGGATATGTGTGTGTAAATTTAGGAGAGAGGAGTTAAACCAAGTAAAATTACTTGATGAAAGAAGATAAATCAACATTTGTTTCGCTGAAAATAAGGTACGTGTTTTATGTGGTTCTCATCATACTTTGGTTACAAATTTAATGCATATGGTATGTGTATGTATAGATATGACATAATAAATATCAACTAGAGAAATACAATAAACCTATAATTATTTGTACATAACCAAAATACTGAAAGAGAAACTTATGATCATGTCTTTGCCATTTCTTAAGAAAATCACATTACTATAAAGTTAGTACTTGTATTTTAGGGAAATCATTTTAATGAAAATCTTTATCCAACTAATGTTTTGACTCTATTGAAACATAACTATTTGATCATTTAAACATGCTTCTTTGAAATAAATGTATCAAATGAAACCAGAACATTAACGCGTTAATCAAAACCGAACATATAATGCAAGGTGTGTACGTTTGTTTCTTTCTGGGAAAGAATTAAAATGGTTACAAAGTTGGGATAAAAGAAGACATTGACTAATTAATTTTCTGATTTTCTCCCATAACGGAACATACACCGAAATTGTATCCAACACGTCTTTTTAGTTTTCTCTTGCTTCTTATTATTAATATTCTTTTCTATGGTAATAAATAAATAAATGTGTGGACAATGGACAGCGAGCAGATGGTCCCATGTTGTGAATCCACATTCGAAACTAGTTTAAGTTGGGACAAAATGCTCTTTTTTGTAACTTTCTTAGAATCTTTATATCAATTTTCTAACACTAGCATAAATCAGCCGAAGTTTAGAACACGGTTTCTCTCTCCTAGCAACTCACAAAATTTAAATAATATTTCCAGTTTTTTTTACGAAATTTAGTTATTTCTTTGATAACTTATGATAGTATTTCTTAGTTGTTTTAAACCCCATGTGTCGCGGCAGGGATGTGGATGGAACTCGGTAGGTTTTAATATGAAACAATTTAATTTATAGTAAAACAAAGTTAGAAAATTAAATTCACACCAAGTTCAAAACGATCGTTTTACTATATGCTATAATATAAGTCTTAATATATTGTTCATGCAAATTTTATTAAAAATTGTGTTTCTCCTTTTATATTTCATAGAAACATCCAAACGATTTACAATGAAGTGGCAGGTAATCGGGCAACAAGCTGCGCCGCAACCCCCTTTTGGATTATAATTATAATTGTGTTGCATTATAATTATAAATATAATTAATAAATTAGTATAATTGAGAAGTTTGGTGTCACAAAAGATTTTTTTAAATATTTTATTAGTTTAGTTTTATTTTTATGTAAATCATTTTGATACTTAACCAATTGTAATAACTTGACATGTTGGTTGTTGATTAGTTTGTTAAAGCTTGAGAAGTTTGAAAAAAAGTTGTGCAAGTTCAAGGCACATCTCTAACAAATTTTTAATAAATATTTTGTGTTATGTGAAGACCTTTCTTTGAGTATTTTTTTTCTTTTTTTTTGTTATTTTATTTGTTTGTTTTTAAATGTTAATTTGTCGAAATTATTATATGGGTTTTTTCCGATACCGCAACGAACCTATTTGATACATATCGAATTCACGTCGATTCGATGCCGCAACGTTCGTGTTTTACCGACCACACAAACATCGTTTTGCATATGTTATATTTCGTATCATAAGCTATGCAAGTGTCACTGTTATAACATATTCACGTTGGTTCTCTGTCTCAACGCGTGCTTTTCTTTAAATGTGTTTATATGATGTATATCTATGTGTTGACGAATTATTTTTTTTTGTTTCGATCCGGTTACGACCAAATAAACGTCGAATATTTTATATTTTTTATATGTTAACTTGACCAATTTATTTTTGGGCTTTCACGCTCAAGTTTTACCAACGGTGTGTATAATGTAGCGAGCCTAACCGATAATGTCTAAATTCGCGTCGACTCACCATTGTAGCACTTAGCTTATCAATATACGGGTTTCAACGTTAGGAGTTTAACCAGCTGTTCCATCACAACGCGACGGGTAAATCACTCGTTTAACATATACATATTTTTCCCCGTCATGTAACGAGACTAAAAATATATATATATATATATATATATATATATATATATATATATATATATATATATATATATATATATTACCTTGAAAGGTTGGATACATCTTGAGGAATGTACATTTCATTAATAGCGAGGGTCGGTTGCACTTTTTATATAGTAAATGTTGAGTGACAAATCAGCAGGATTTGTGGTCATAAAGAGGTTACTCTATAATCTATATAATAGTAACTAAGTATTAAAACTGTTTTAATTAATCACTTATAAAATATTTTATTTTAATTAAGTCACTAAGTTTATTTTTTATTCCAATAGCATATTATATAGGTTTTTTATATTTAAATAGTTTGACATTGCAAAATATTTTTTTTTAAATTGAAAAAATTAGTTAAAATTGAGAAAAATAAGTTTTAAATTGCGAAAATGGCAAAAAAAAATCAACTTAAGGTTTTTTTTAAGAAACCACAATTTTTCCAAAAAATTTCAAAAGATAGTTAGGTGATATTAAAATATTTAATAGTAAAATTATTAATTGCTTCGATTCCAAAAAATAAAATAGGAGCATATTAATTATATTGTAATTTTTCACAATTTTTCATATTTCATTTTTGTAATTTTTCACTTTTATTATATTTATTTTTTTGCAATTTAAAAATTATTTTTCTCAATTTTTACTATTTTTTTCAATTTATACAATGTCAAATTATTTAAAAAAAAAAAACCTAAATAACCTGCAATACACGTAAATATCTATGATTGGAATAAAAAAGGAAATGTTAGTGACCTAATTGGAACAAAAATATATTATAAGTGACCTGATTGGAACAATTTCAATACTTCGGTACTATTATATAGAATAACTCCATCTTTAAAACACCAATATTTTACAAGATTTTGGGTTCAAGTCTCCACATAACAAAAAGTCGATGTTCAAAAACAAAACAAAAATGTTGAGTAACACTATGCTTAAAGTTTAAATACGTGAATACACATAATATTTCCGCAATTCATAAATGTTTTGAACATAGTTTTGATGAGTTAGCATGTAAAATTAGATTTGTGACAACACCGTTTTTATTTTTCTTTTATAATAGACTAGTTTTAGGACCCGTGTAACACACGGATTATCCAAATTATAAAATTACAAGTAAAGAAAATAATTACATAGCGGATATGAAAAAATATATTACATCTATCTATACTATGTGTATATAAATTGATTTTATTTATATCACAAAATGATCTTTTTAAATGAACTTAATAAAAAATGCACGTATAAAAACGTACCCGAGAACGCTCCTTTTATTGTAAATTTAATCGTCAATATCATATATGCATAATTGAAAGAATTCATGAAGAAGACTTCTCATACAATAGTAGTTATGATCACTTAGTCCAAACACTGAAGGAGCGTTACATTTATTGATATATTTATCAATTTACAACCCATGGAAGGAAAGAAGAACATTAAATTATAACGACAGATATTCTTCAAAAACTATGTTTTTCTGAGTTAAACCATGATTTTTTTGATAAGTTTGACAACATAAACTATAAATGTTAACCCATTTAATTTTGTGAATATTTGCTTCATTTGAGCTTAGTTTTGCGTGACATGTTTCCCACACAATGTTCTTATCACAATTGAAGGAAAAGTTAATGTTGACACAAATGTTTCAAATTTGATACAAGTGTAACACCCCGTAACCGCAGCGGAAATGTAAACGGGATGCGACAGACACCTCTGATATCAACCACATTGTTTATAAAGAAAACCGAATGCATTAATATACTTCAAAATTACATTATCTCGTCTTTCATTACCGTCTAGGTGATACACACATCATACAATACGGTTCATAATTCTAACTGCTATAATGTATCCTAACGTCCAGCACGCAAACCTTACACACATCAAGCACTTAGCACGTAATCAATCACTTTATCTTAGTTGTACCTGAAAAGCATGTGAGAAAACGGGTCAACTACGAATAGTTGGTGAGTTTCACAATTTTAATAAATCATGATAAATCCATATCATAACATAATATTATCTGGGGACACTGTCAACCCATAAATACATTTAATAACCTCTGGGAACTCTGTTACCCCAGAAACATACTTCCAATAACCTCTGGGAACTCTGTTACCCCAGAAACACATTTAATAACCTCTGGGAACTCTGTTACCCCAGAAACATACTTCCAATAACCTCTGGGAACTCTGTTACCCCAGAAACACCTTTAATAACCTCCGGGAACTCTGTTACCCCAGAAACGTACTTCCAATAACCTCTGGGAACTCTGTTACCCCAGAAACTGTTGCGGGACCTTACAATATTAACAACTCAAACAATTACCATTTCAATACATTACCGTACGATTCCTGTACATTAAACATTATGTAAATACATTCACTTCCATGCATTCAGCACGTACTTAATCATTTTGATAGAAACATGTTTTCCGCCCCGGGAAAATATTTAAAACAGTTCAGTAAAAAGGGGCTCGTGAAAACTCACCTTAGCACATGCAAGCAGGTAACAACAATCAATATCAATTAACTCGTCCAATCTGTAATATGATTCCTACGATCATTATTATACAATTATTGTTTATATAATCTTTAATCTTATCAATCGGTACACCTGGGGACACTGTCAACCCAGCACTGTACCCGTTCTGGGGGCAAGGTTAACCCAGAAACACTTCTCCGGACTCAGATTGTGATGTCGTTTAGAGTTCCAAGGTCACAACTACTATTAGTCGTTTTTTCTCGTTTTGCGTGCCTAGCACTGTTATCCGTTTTTATGTTTCAAAAAATGAGTTTGGTCACACATGACCCGAAAATAGTGGTTGACGGATAATTTAATTAAAGATGTGAAATTATAGCTCGGTTTAGACGTCCCGATTGGCCGCGGGACCCGTTTCCGTCTTTTGCGTACCGGAAACTATTAAAATAGATTAAAATTACTCAAATCATCCGAATTATTTTCGGATGATTTATTTTTACTTGTTTAGCTCATTTATATGAAAATAGTTCATTTTTAGGGTTTTTACACACTAGTCAGCTCGCTTAAGCGAACTTCACCGGTTTACGCGTTTTAACTTTAAAAGTTTGATAATTAGCACGATTAATTATCCGTTTACTCTCGGATCTTGAAATTTTGCACAAATCACTTTTTAATAGTGGGGAATTTTATAAAAATATTTCCAGAATTAATTCTTATATTTAAAATTTACTTATCTATTTTTAAACACCATTTAAACACTAATTAAGTCGTAAATACCAAACGATCTTAGAAAAATCCCAAATTTCTCCTGTATGTCCCCTGCCATCCACATAGTCCCCTGTAATTTTTCCAAAACCAAAATCTTCTTTTAAATGCCATTTTTACTAAAACCGAGCTAGAAATCCCTAGAACTCGTTTAACCGAAAAGCCTACTTAGACTTCTCCAACGGACTTCAAATTTTTTGTGTAACTTATACATGATATGAAAAGCTTATCCACAATTTTCCAGAATTTTTCATGATATTTAACTATTTTTCACCATTTTTGGCCAAAACCGAGCATTAAATTCACCAAATATTCATCCTTCATCTAAAAATTACCAAACATTCACAGAACTCATATTTCCATGTGTTTAACACCTCTGTAAAATTTCGTGACCTAACTCTAAACGACCAACAGTCTGTCCAAAAACACATACACCGACAAAAACCGAATATACCTTTCGTTTTCCGCCACTACAAGCTACAAACTCATCTTTCCGCCTTATCTACCACTAAATACAGAGCCTACAAACAACATACCACAATACCAAGCAAGTTACACTCACGATCAAGCCATTTCTTTCAAGGTTACGGTTATGATACTAAAACAAAGATTTTAACCGTAAAAATTCGTTTTTGACTCTTTTAACTCCTTTCTTGGACCAAGATCCCTTGTATAACTTGTATACATCACTTGATCATGTAAGAATCGGTTTCCATCTCGGGTTTTCACCCTTTTTCACTTGGAAACTTCCTTTTCTTGCAAGAACACTCAAGAAACAAAGATAAACACGTACATAACACGATCATTACCTCGTTATTCTTGCTAGAATTGTCGGTTTTTGGATTATGAACTAGAGAGAAATGAAGGATGTTGAGTTGGGATTGTGTAAAAAAGAAAAATGAATGTTGTTGGGTGCAACATAGTCCGATCGGACTTGTTGATGGAGTGGGGATTTGGATTTCCATGATCTGGATAATGTTTTGGATAATCTGGTTCAGTTCGTTTCTCGGTTAAACGTTTAATTCGGCTTAAAACGAGACCAAAACGGTTGTTTTTCGGCTAAAAAATAAAATTTATATAAAACCGATTTAAAAACTTAAACCATGACATTTATTAACTTAAAACGTCATATTATTAGTTATTACGCATCTTTTTCGGCTTGATCGATCGTCTCTTGCTCGGTTTGGTATTAAAGGTTTCGTTTAACGTACCGACGTACTATTAAATCGAAATCCTTTTTCTGTGCTTTAATCCACTTACCCCGAAGCTTTAATATTTCGTAACATCTCTAAATATCATATATCCCGTCTATAATTGAACCCTCGATTCATTCGGGTTTCAATAACTATCGATCGTTTGATCGCATAATCAGTACGGTGAATTACATATTCACGTGCAATCAATACAATGAATCATGTATTCTCGTATAATTACCATGGTAACCCGTGTACCCGACATTGTATATGACGTAACTAACGTCTACCGGTTAGGGTATACCTGGTTTCGTCGGAATCGTTACAACAAGTTAGAAGCATTGATAGGCATAGGGTTCGCATGTCGTAAGTGTTCACTATCTATTCTTAAATTTTAATAGTCGAGGAAAAAATTGTCAATTTACTAAATCTCGAACCTTTTGAGTTTTTCCAAAAATGTCATTGAAAATAAATTTGAAACCCAAATCATGTTTAAAATTCTAACTTTAATTCGTTTGACATTTTCAAGCCAACACTTTGAACCTGTAACAAATTTGACGATAAATCTATTTTCATTCTCAAACTTTTAAAAGTAATCAGATTTCTCATTTTTGACCCATAACAGATTTTGAAAGTTTGTACCAAACAATTATTTACCAATTTTTGACTGTAAAAACCAAATTTAAATTCCACAACACTTAAAACAATCATTGATAAAAAAAATCCAATGTATTAAATATGATAAACTTTGTTATATATGAAAGTGATTTTTATATATTTACTAAACTAACTAAAAAAATATAGTTTACTAAATTAACCGAAAAATAAATTGATAGGTTTAAAACATATATTTAATATATAAATTTGTATGACAATTTACAATAATAATAATAATATAAATTGATAGATTTAAAGCATATATTTATAATATATAAATTTGTATGACAATTTACAACAAAAACAACAACAATAATAATAATAATAATAGATAAATGGATTGATTTTTAAAAAAATGGATCAACTGTTAAGCATAGATTTATGGTTTTATAATTAATAAAATTACTTTGTAAAATGAAAACATGTTCGAGTTTTGTTATTCTTTATAATCTTCACTAATATACGTAGTAAAATATGTTAATGATAACCTTCTAAATTATATATACTTTTCAATCTTTAACAAACATGGTTTGTTGTTATTTTTTGAATTTCATCAAATATTTTGAAATATCAAGTAAAAATAATACGTTAATATTTATTATTATAAAAATGTATAAATATAATATAAATAAAATATAAAAGGAAAGTGAATATGGACATATATTATGGTCAATTAAGATTTGAAGGGAAAAAGTTGTGAGGTTTAACCATAAACTAACATGCAGGGCCGGCTCAACCTTTACGGAGGCCTAAAGCGAGCTCTAAAACTGAGGCCTTTTTTTATTTTTTATATATTTTTTGTATGTGTATAAATTAAATATGTTTATATTAAGTTAACGTTTATAGTTTTACTAGATGCGCTGGAATCAGCTTTGATTGCCAGTGCATCACCTAAATTAATTAAACTAATTGATTCTTACATCTATTAAAAAACCCAACTTCAAATTGTATCAGAAGCCCAATTTCATAATAACATACAAGCCTAGTTTTTTTTTAAATGGGGCCTTAAATAAACATTGGGCCTAAAGCCCCACCTTTAAAATAATGACCCACGAGCCGGGCCTGCTAACATGTGTTATAATTATTTTACTTTATTAAAATAGGTAGATTGAATCATATTCTCTAATCTCTAGGATATGAAAGAGGAGGCTTCGGCTTAGTGTTTTTCACATGTTTTGTTGCTAGAGAAGTGGGAGAGGATTCATTTTACAATAAAAATAATAACTATTGTTATTGTTATTGTTGGTGAATGTTTTGATACGTCATACTAGTATAAACCAAAAAGAAGATCATGAATAAATCAAAAGTTATTCAACGATTTAGTTAGTTTGAATAACAATTAGATTTAAATAACAACAGTGTAATACTTTCTTCTATACTTTAGCATCATACAAGTTCAAATTGTAAATTTACTAATCACTGAATTTGCTTTAATCACAACTTTTCGTCAAAATATCAATGCTATACATTAAATAACTCCATACAATTACTTTATATAGATTAGTTTTTAACGACGAACACACTTACCTCTAAATCTACATCTAAAATCCATCTGATGTCTATTTTATAAAAAACTCAAACCTGTACCATCTTAGTAATAATAAACAACTGATGTCACTAGACGAGAGGTTTAATTTGCGATTGTTATAAAGTCATTATTTATAGGCCCAAATGTTTATTGACTTTAAAGTTTTACATCATATTAAACTATGTGTTATAGGTTTAGTAGAGAAAGCCTTAAATATTATATAATAAATAGTGTTGTTGTGTCGTTACGTAGACACTATTTATTATACCTTGGATCACACCATCAAAGGGTGTTGTGATGATTATTACTCTTAATCATTGATTTTTTATTATTTCTTTTTTTTAAATCGTTGTTTTTTTATTAATTTATATTTATGTTTATTTTGTAATTAAATATTTATGAATACAACAAAAAAATCCATGAAAACTCATATTCTTCCAATCTTCCAAATCATCAGGATTCCGAGGATGATGACTAATCCATAATTTGAATAAAAATGTTTGTTTAAATAGGGGTAAAATTTTTAGCTTATTTTAAAATCTCAAATTGCTACCTGAATGAATTCTCAAGTCAAACAGGTACCTTCTTTTCCCCCTCCACACTCTCAACTTGCCCTAAGCCGCCCACGCCACACATGGCGAGTTAGCCCTAGTGTGTTTGCGTGTTCGTGCCATGGGCAAATCCGATGTGAGGGACTAATCCAGTGTGCTTCAATTCTATTAAAAGATTACCTCTAAATCACTCAACATTAAGTGTTTGGGTCACCACAATGACCTCTGAATTTGTCAGTAAACCGTGTACCTATTAAGCTTCAAAATGAAACTGAATAAAACTTTTACCCATTTATCATTTCACATGTATTCATAATTCTCAGTCTGTCACTCACACAACATTCCTCGCCCCCACCACCACCAATCACCACAACATTGGGGTAATTAGCACCAGCTCAACACCTGCTGACTCAAAGTCTATTAACCATTTATTTTTTTGAAGAGTTTCCCGTATACATGTGTCCAACATCCGGGTTCAAACCGATGAAATCAAAAATCAAACACACCTGAAACCGTAAAACCTAAACTGATAATTCGGTTACAAACCAATAAAACCGAACCGAAATGGTTAAAAACTAAAGAAAGCCCCCCAATAAATAATTCCGATGGACATTGACACAAGTGTACATACATGAAGGTTTGACTTTAAGCATTCATTCATTCGGCTGACTTGGTCATCCCATACACATAATTCTTTTCTTGTCCATAAACTAAAGAAAGCCCCCCAATAAATCAATTGTCTGCCATTCTAATAATATTCACAAAGAAAGAAAGAAAAAGGTCAAATTAACTAAACTATTTTCATAACAAGCAAACTCCAGTCAAACAAACAAACAATGTTACTGCCTTTATAAATAAATTCAAGACTTTTAATTCTCATATTGAAGGAGTTAGTTAGTTTAACCATGGGTCTTTGCTTCTCTTCTTCTTCCACCAATCAAAACACAAATTCCACTGGCAATCTTAGCTCCTCAGGTACAATCATTATTATATTTATATATATATGATTATGTTTCTGGTTTTTGGATTTTATATCATCTTTTTTCTTATATTTGTATGATTTAGTCTGTATTCTGTTCTTGGGTTTTCATCTTTCTGTTTGCTTGTTTTGTTATCAATTTGTATTATTTGCCCTTAATTCTTTTGTTTCATCCATATTTTATATTGTTTAATACAGAATCTTACTTAAAGTTTATTTATTTAATCCTTTTAATATTGTTTTTATATTCATATCTTCTGTTTTATCAGTTTAATTAAGCAGTTTATATCTGGGAATTTGTTTCTTCTTTTCATCTTTTAGCCAAAATTTATAAAACTTTTTTTATGGATTTTGTCTTTAAATTCTTGGATTTTTGTTTGTTGACTTTAGTCAAACTTTTATTTTTCCATGTAACTTTGACCATATAATATTGCAATCTCATGTTTTTAATGATTTTTGCATAATAGCAGCCATTTCACAGACCACAATTACCAGTACTACAACAAACTCATCATCAATAGCAAGCAAATCATCCCATGACAGCCAGTTTTCCGCGGCAACCGGCAACGATGAGGTGGGACCCGGTGGCCAGATCCTGCCTCATCCAAATCTTAGGATGTTTTCTTTTGCTGAGCTCAAAACTGCCACTAGAAACTTTAGAAGCGATACGGTTTTAGGCGAGGGCGGTTTTGGTAAGGTTTATAAAGGGTGGCTTGAAGACAAATCCACTTCAAGAAGTAGTGTAATTGCAGTCAAGAAGTTGAATTCTGAGAGCATGCAAGGATTGCAAGAGTGGCAGGTAATTTTGATACAAATATAATCTGTGACAGTTTGGATAATGAGTCGATTTGGGTCGTGTTTGATTGGAAAATATTAGTTGACTTGGTCAAACACGCTAAAAGTTTTATTTTTTTTTGAACGAACAACTAAGTAACGCCGGGTACTTCGTACGCGGCCCCCATTGGCTAAAGGTAGCCCGAGCCAGCCACTAGTCCGGACGGACGAAGCCCCTAGCGGTCCACCTATTGAGGGATTCACCGGATAAAACCCGACCCCCACGCCCGCCAAATGGCACGACAGCGAGGAGCCGGTAAAACTGGGTGAGATCAGGACTCGAACTATGGCAAACCATGGTTATCCATCATATCTCCCATATAAATTGGTGGTAGTGAGGTTTGAACCCCCTACCTCTCACTAGTAAAGTGAGTGCTCTACCATTGAGCCACAACCAATTTATATACGCTAAAAGTTTTATAAAATCTACTTTAAAAGGATATGAAGATATTTTTGTCATAACTAGCATATTAATCTTTATAAAAAAGGTGAAGAGAAAAGGAATGAAAAAGTATTTGTGGGTGGAACCACCATAGCCCATAATAGGCTGATTTTTTTGTTATTTATAGTAACTATTAGGGATATCAATTTATGACATGACCAGAAACAAGACAAAAAATAATCAGATTTTAGGTAGTTATATCTAACTTGTTTAGAAAAGAGGCCGTGATCAAGTTGACCTGTTTAATTAAACGGGTTGTGTTCTGATTGACTTGGTTAAATTATGTCAACTTTCTAACCTGTTTTACTGAAAGACGCTGACCCGCCAAGCCGACAAGAAAAAGTAAAATGAAATAAAAAGGCAAAGTTTTTCCGGGTCAAACCAACCTGACTAATACTGTGAGACTATTTTTCTAACAATATTGCTGTTGTATGATTGTATCATAAAAAAGTAAAAGACCAAGAATAAGAATGAAACAGTGTTTTTGGGTCAAACCAACCCGGCCCATAATGAAAAACGCTTTCAGATGTTAATAATTAGAATGTCATGTTTCATTTGAGCAGGCAGAGGTTGATTTTCTAGGCAGGCTTTGGCACCCAAACCTTGTTAAACTATTGGGATATTGCTACGAGGGTACCGAGTTGCTACTGGTATACGAGTTTATGCAAAAAGGGAGCCTGGAAAACCATCTGTTTGGAAGTAAGATTTTTTTAAAATGTTGTTACAGCCCGTAAGAATATCGAATTTGTGATTATGATATAACCAACGGGTCTAATTGTGCAGGAGGGTCCACGGTTCAGCCGCTTCCATGGGATATCCGGCTCAAGATATCGATAGGAGCAGCTCGGGGGCTTGCGTTTTTGCACACGTCAGAAAAACAAGTTATTTATCGAGATTTCAAGGCGTCTAACATTTTACTAGATGGGGTATATTGAGTTACTAATGTACTTGATATTATGAATCGGGTTGTGTTTTTCTGCTCTAATAACCTTCTTATCCTTGTTTCTGCCAGTCTTATAATGCAAAGATATCTGACTTTGGGCTTGCTAAAGTTGGCCCGTCGGCTAGTCAGTCACATGTAACGACTCGGGTCATGGGAACTTATGGCTATGCTGCTCCTGAATATGTTTCTACAGGTATTATATATGAGTTCTGTAAGCTTATGAACCACACCACATGGTCCATAACTCAGGGGCGTGAATTTATGATATGGCACGGACCTAACACGAAATTCGTGGGGTTGGGTTTAGTTTAAACGGGTTCGTGTCAGTTTCGGGTCAAACCATTGTACACATTTAGCTAAACGGGTTGGGCTAGTGTTGACCTGATGGGCTCGCAGGCTTACATGTATAACCAGTTTGCTATTAAAGTTTTCTTATAATTTTCTTTTAATTTACAACTTAAAATGGTTGTGTATTTTATTCCAAAGTTGAATTTGATAAGAGAAATCGACATTAACTTTAATAGTTAAGTAACCGTTTTATATATGTGTGTATATATGTATGTATATATATATGTATATGTATTGCTATAAGTTAGCCATTGTAGAGTATTAATACGTAAAAAATAAAAAGAATTCAGCTTGAACGGGCCGTGTTCATGTCAACCCGTAAACATGGTCCGTATAGCACCCCTGGTTCATATGGCTACATTGAACAAGTATATGGTGCAACCGCGTCTAAGAACACATTTTATTTATATTACAGGACATTTGTACGTTAAAAGTGACGTATATGGTTTTGGCATTGTATTGGTTGAAATGCTAACGGGCATGCGGGCACTTGACACCACCCGCCCAGCGGGCCAACACAATTTGAGTGACTGGGTCAAGCCGTACTTATCCGACAGGAGAAAGTTG
The DNA here is from genome assembly GCF_021521415.1 of Bidens hawaiensis. Lineage (NCBI taxonomy): Eukaryota > Viridiplantae > Streptophyta > Magnoliopsida > Asterales > Asteraceae > Bidens > Bidens hawaiensis. Next base: position 227,691 of record NW_027505280.1, on the reverse strand, counting down.
AAGAACATAATGGACTCACGGCTCGAAGGGCGATACCCTTCAAAGGCTGCAGTTCAAATTGCCCAATTAGCCCTTACATGTATCGGGCCTGAACCAAAAACCCGACCATCGATGAAAGAAGTAGTGGAAAAGCTGGAACAACTTGATGCTATCAATGAAAGGCCAAAGGTACCTAGAGTACACAACTCGGCTCATCATTCTCCATATCGACACACGCAACACACTTCACATCATCGTCGTTCTCCACAGCTTCATGGTACTCAAGAAGGGAACCGAGGAAGCAATCGTGCACCAAAAGGGTGGTGAAGTTACAATTTTATATTAATATTATTTACCCTTGGGGGATTAATATTTGCAAGTATCATACGAATGGATATTTATACACATTATGGTCGTCGAGTGCATTGTTTGTATAGTGTACCTATGAGTACTCTCAATGACTTTGTGAGATTTGTGAATTGTTGATATATGTACTTTAATAGCAGTTAAGACATGTTTAACGTTGCTTTTGTATTTTTGAGTTTAGAGATTTCGTTTTGTATTGCAACGGTTTTGTTATATATAGAATAGTAGAATAAAAGAAAGCTTCTTTTGTTACATCAGCCCTCCCTTTTATTTAGCGAATTCAATAACAACCAGGGGTATTTTTGGTATTTTCAGCAAAAATTGTTGTTGCTGGTGCTGATTTCAGATTCGGGGGAATACAGGAGAATTAAGAAAATTTTGTTACAACAAGTGGAGAATACAAGGAAACAAAAGTTATGTCTCCTGTGAGCATGTTTTCTTTATATTTTGTTTAGGGGGAACACAGACACTTATACCTGGTCTTCCTCTTTGTGTTCAACGGATATACTTTACCTTCTACAGTTTAGAAATCTGTTGGTGGAGTTTTGTTGCCTAAATCAGTTGGAACGTTATATCATGGGCGAGATGAGTAATAATATAACGTCTCATATGTTCCATTTCAAGTAAGGGTGCTTAGTTTCTTGTTTGTTATGTCATTTGTATTTATGTATCGATATAATCTGCATGTTTGTTTATCTCAGACTCTTGCTGTTGGGACTGAGTTAGGGGACTTAGAGGCTGGGAAAAATGGTATGTTCGTATAGTTTTGATTGACCAGTATTAATGAGTGAGCTTATATTCGAAATTCATGTTTGGTATATAGTATATACAACAATTATATGGATTTTGCTTATACGCTTATGAGGTAAATATTCTCACTAAGCCATAATTCTGTTGTCTCACTTAAAAATTCCCCTAACTTTATTTTGGGAACTTGTTTGTTAAATTTGATTGTTTTTAATTTCGACAACCCGGGTTATTTGCAGTCCTAAGTTATAGTCTGCTGGTACAACATTCCTCTTTCTTCGTGTTAAATATTTATTACAGGAGACGTGATCTGTATTTAGTTATTATATTTACGATTATGCGGACTGCTGTTGATATGTGCATCTTATGATTGTTTATTGCAATTGTTTCTTTGGTCTACTTTGTTTCCCACCACTGTCTATTGATTATAGGTGACAAAATAGATGGGTTGGTGGGTTATGGGTCAATGTGGGTTAATGTTGAAACAAGTTTTAGCACTTGCGATACGGGTACATAGTTATTGTTTTATGATTAAATTTTCAAAATTGATTGATGCATTGCTTTAGGGTGCGAAATAAGCATGTTTGTCGTTGTGACCACATTTTTTCAAGCTGGGATGTCAATATGTTACCATTTTCTACACTTACCAAGTCAGACTCGCAAAGGAGGTTCAAATGCGAGTTAAACATCAGAACAACAGGTACAATTTTAAGGAACTATAACATGGAATGTTAAATAATACAATAATTTAGATTTGATTGAATGAGGAATGAGATGAGCTTTAAAATAAGTATGATGGCTATTCTGGTCAAGGTTAGTGAAAGTTGATTCATTTATTTTCTGTCAATTTTGACTTTTTTTTGTTCTTAATTTGACTTTCTGAGAGTCAAAGTTGATTCATTTATTTTACTTTTGTTTCAGGTTAATTGTTTGTTATTCTTAAGTTGATTCATTTATTTTACTCTTGTTCTTTCTCTTCTTTACACATAAAATTTCTTGGCTTTCGCGTCATATAACAAACAAGTTCAACATTGTTCGTCTAGTTATTGCACCGATATATATACAGTTTGAGGACTCTCTAAGGGTGTGACAATTTTTGGCGAAACTATTGCATTGTTATGGTTTGAGGATTGTCAAGGGTGACAGTTTTAGGCTTAGTTATAGTATCGATATGGTTTTTAGGAGTGTTGCTATCAGAATAACATTGACGTAGAGTTCTTTGTGTGACGGCCCTTCTAAGGAATACAAAGTATAACACTACCTGAAACACAACATAAATCCGACAATCCAGGAGCGGCTTAACCAATTTAAAGGCCAAAGCGAAGAAAAAGCCTGGGCCATTAAAAAAGAAAAAGAAAAAAAACTACTATGTACTGACTTTTTATTTAATATTAAAAAGATTTTAAAATACTTAATTTAAAAAATTTTAAATTTAAAGTTTGATTTCTCATTTTCTAATTGTTTTTGCAAACTTTATTAGTGGTTCTAAGTTCTGACTACTTATTTTACAATCCTTTCCATGTGCCTCTTCATGATGTTAATTGAAAATAGAGAGAAATAAAAAATAATAAAAATTCAGTAAATTGCAAAAAGTAAAAAAGTTTTATTCTAGGCAAAATAAATATATTGATTGAATTAGTTATTAACTAGTTTGTGATGAACATTACCACATTGCAACCTGATAGCCCCATGGTCATGTATCTTGTCTTCCTCTTGTCATCACGCTCCACATTCTCATTGACCTTCGCCTTCGGCTTTGGTTCGGCTGACTTCCTCTTAGTTCTTAGATTCACAACAAGCTCCTATAGGAACATATGCATTATGTGAATGAATTCTAGTTGTTATGTAGGGGAGGAAATTAATATACTTTACAGAGATCTATACTGTAAATTACACACAGAAAATCTTGAATTGTGTAAATATTGGCGGCCATTGATATTGTCTATCAATCTAGAGATGAAAGGATGACTTCATAATCAACCTATTGTTATATAGAGGAGGAAATTAGTATACAGAGGACACATGTTGATGTAAATTAAGCATAAAAAATCTTGAATTGTGTAAATTATGGACTGGAAAACCATAGACGGTCATTAATGTAATCTGTCAATTTTAGAGAGAGAATGAGTTCATAATCAACCTTATAATAGATGTAGTGCATCAATTTAGAGAGAGAATGGCTTCATAATTAATCTCTTAACCGTTTACAGATTATAACTGTGTAAATATTAGAGACTAAATTACATTTATGCTTCAATGTATGTATTATGTTGGTTAATTGCATTATCACCCCCTAGGTAAAAGTTAAAAAAAGGTACTACGTGAAGTCATTGTTTGATGAAAAATCGGAGAACACGTTTGGGCTGCATAATTTTTTTCTATTTTAAAACTAAAAGTTAGATAAAAATGGTAAATAAATCTATTTAATAGCTTCCTTCCCATCAGCTATAGTTATCTCTAGTCTCATTCTTATCTTTTAAAAGATAATAATTGAATACTATATTATTGCTACAAGCCTGTAATGGTTGGGTGAATTCAAAACTTATCAACTCAATTTTTTTTTTCTTAACTTCTTTCGTTATATAGAAACATAGATATTACATCAACATAGCAGGTAGGTGGGCAACAAGCTGCGCCGTCAACTCAATTATTAACAAATTAAAACAAGCATACAGTTACGTAAAATTATTTTTATGTAATTTGCACTCATACCATAATTAATATCTCAAGCATCGTTAAGTAATATAAGTATCAAAGTTTCCACTCATACTCCTAACATAAATGTGTATACATGAAGTCAAAAATACAATTAAGAAATATCTATCTTTTTATATAAGTTAATCTTAAAATTTTAAAATTTGAGTTCATCTAGATTAATCAAATTCGGTCTTTAAATTTTTGAATTAGATATTTTTTATTATACGCCAACCAAACCTTGCATTGTTGAATTACTGATGACCGGGCGAAGGTTATTAGGGACCCGGGGTGTCCCCGGTCAACCCCGTTTTTTCGCTTCATAGTAAATTTCAACGATTTTGTCTGAAAATTTTTATAGGTATTGAATCCGAACACCTCCATAATATTTTTCCATGACTTCGGTCACCCTTTGATTAAGCCCAAGCTTCACCATTTGAATAATGGCTATGGTCTAAGCATTACTTATATTCACATATAAACGTTAACTGGATTGACTAAAAAAAACGACTCAAACACGACACAATAATAAACGGGTTTAGCATAACACGAATAATATATGTTTTGGGTTCGGATCAAAGAACTCAACCCACCAACCCGACACGAAATTAGTATATCATACCAATTACCAACAACTTTATGTAATTTCCGAAACTTAGTATAAAAGAGGCCAACATTTGAAATAACAATAACAATAATATTCAAACCCTCCAAACATGAAACCTGCAAGAGAGTTAACCAATGCTCTTCTCAAGAACACCAACAATCCCAAATTAGCTTGGCAGATCTTCAATCGAATCGCATCCAATCCCAAATGCCCATCAGATGCACTCAATCAATCACTTCCTGTGCTCACACGTATCCTAATTGGCGCCAAAATGTTCACTGAAATCAATACCCTTCAAAAACTCATACTTTCACACCCAGCCCAAACATCAGACCACCCAATGCTCTTGATCATCCGAGTTCTAGCGAAACTGGGTCATCCCAGTCTTGCTGTTTCTCAATTGCAAGCGTTTCGAACTCGATTTCCTGATAAACCCGTCTCGGTTTCGTTGTATAATTTGCTTATTCGGTCGTCGTTTCGGGAAAATCTACCAGGGTGTGTTCGGTTGTTGTATGAAGACATGGTTGTGAGTTGGGTGAAACCGGAAACGTATACGTTTAATCTTTTGATTGGTGGGCTCTGTGATTCCGGGTGTTTGGATGATGCACGCAAGGTGTTTGATAAAATGCCTGAGAGAGGGTGTGTGCCTAATGAGTTTACTTTTGGGATTTTGGTTCGTGGGTATTGTCAGGCTGGACGTGCGGGTGAAGGTTTGGGGTTATTGGAGGTTATGAAGAGTATGAACGTTGGTTCGAATATTGTTATTTATAACACGTTAGTTTCAGCTTTTTGCAAGGAAGGTAAGACTAATGAAGCAGAGAAGGTGGTTGAGATGTTACGAGAGGATGGTCTTGCTCCAAATGTGGTTACTTTCAATTCCCGGATTTCAGCTTTATGTAATACGGGAAAAGTTTTGGAGGCTTCTAGGATCTTTAGAGATATGCAACTAGGAAAGGAGTTAGGGTTGCCTCAGCCCGATATGATAACTTACAACTTAATGCTTGAAGGGTTTTGCAAGGAAGGAATGATAGAGGAAGCAAAGAGACTGATTGAATCCATGAAGGAAACTGGTGTTTTCTTGAAAGTAGAAAGTTATAACATATGGTTGTTGGGTTTGGTGAGAAATGGAAACCTTTTGGAAGCACAAGTGGTTCTAAATGAGATGGCAGAAAAAGGCGTACAACCGACTGTTTTCTCATACAATATCTTGATGGACGGTCTATCCAAGAATGGTATGTTGCGTGATGCAAAAACGGTCATGAGTTTAATGAAAAATGATGGATTGGTTCCTGATGTAGTCTCGTATGGCATCCTACTTCATGGATACTGTAAAAAAGGGATGATCAGTGAAGCCAATAAACTTCTAAATAACATGATCGCAAACGGTTGTTTTCCAAATGATTACACTTGTAATAGTTTGCTAGAAAGCCTTTGGAAAGAAGGGAAAGTATTAGAGGCGGAAGAACTACTCAAGAAGATGAAAGAAAGAGGTTATGCATTGAATACGGTGACCTATAATATTGTTATTGACGGGCTATGTAAAATCGGCCAGGAGGACAAAGCAGTTGAAACTATGCATAAGTTATGGAATCAAGAAAATGATAGTGGTTGTAAGCCTGACTTAATTAGTTATTCCACTATAATTAATGCATTATGCAAAGACGGGAAGCTTGATGAAGCTAAAAAGACGTTCATTGAAATGATAGGGAGAAACTTATATCCAGATTCGATCATATACGACATATTTGTGTATCATTTATGTAAAAAGGGAAAGGTATCCTCAGCATTTCGGGTTCTCAAGGAAATGGAGAAAAAAGGGTACAGCAAAAGCTTGCAAACGTACAACTCATTAATCCTTGGGTTAGGAATGAAAAGTCAATTCTTTGAAATGTATGGTTTGGTGAATGAAATGAGAGAAAGAGGCATCTCTCCTAATGTTTCTACTTACAATAATATGATAAGATGCTTGTGTGAATCAGGTCAAACCGATGATGCCACTAAACTGTTAGATGAAATGTTGAATAAAGGCGTGTCGCCAAACATTTCTACTTTTAAGTTATTAATAAGACCTTTATGCCAGATAGGAGAATTCAGACCAGCATTGGAAGTGTTTAATGTTTCATCAAGTATATTTGGTCATATAGAAACACTATACAGCTTCATGTTCAATGAGTTAGTTGCTGGAGATGAACTTGTGGAAGCAAAAGATATTTTCATGTCTGCATTGGATCAATGTTTTGGAATTGCTAGTTTTCAATATCAAGATCTTATTAACAGACTCTGCAAAGCTGAAATGGTGGAATGCGCTACTGAAGTACTAAAGAAAATGATCAAAAAAAGATGCATGTTTGAACCTGCATCATTTATGCCAGTAATTGATGGTTTGCGCGTGGCGGGAAATAATGGTGATGCTGATGAGTTTTCTGAGTTGATGGTTGAGATGGGTTCTGAGGTTAAGGTTAGTAATCAAGTTAACCGAAATAGTAAGGTGTATAACAGTAGAAAATATGTAAATAACAGTGAAAGCAATTGGCAGAACATTCTGAACAGGTTTGACTTTCAAAGGTCTTTCTCCTTTACCATGTTCTTTATTCTAGCAAATTACATTAATCTTTTCTTTATGTGATTGTTAACAGAGATGATGGCAGTGGTGCTACACTGAAAATATTGAACAAGATACAGAAAGGATGGGGTCATGAAAGAATATTAAACATGCAGTCTTCAAAATATGACTTCCTTGATGAGTGAGGGTGTACTGATCAGATGTTTAAAGTATAAGTGAGTTATCATAAGTGAACTTTGTAATATGGTATCACACACACACACACACACACACACGTGCGTTCGTTTTAGAACCAACAATATGTCAAGAACCTCATAGTGCACTTGTACGTAGTGCATAAAAGATAATCATACATAGTGGGAAAGAGAAACAAAGGCGGTTAGATAATCGTTTTGTGTATCGTATTCGAACTAATAGGTACAAATGCATTATGCAATTCTCTCGGTTCTCAACATATCATTGTGATAAAGTTGCTACAAGAAGATTGTGGTGTTACAAATGCAGCGGAGTGGCAATATGAAAGATGTTTGTGTGCATTCCTTTAGCTTCAAGTGCTTAAATTATTCATCATTGTAATGGTACCAATGGCTAGCGTATATGATCAACAATGGTTACAATAAACCAGTGTAAGTATCACCTCTCTTATGAAATGTGATTTTCTACTTACTAATGAAAAAGAAGCTCTATTACATGAATGGTCAAGTATTGTTCTCATGAGTCACAATATATATCTCATATCTAGTTTCTTCAAGGAAAAGTAAAGTCAACTATTTGACCATAGTCAACATTACAAATATTTGGCTTCTGATATTGGTCAAAACATTCCTTTTCTTTATAAATGAAGGATCTTTTAGACATTTTATGTAATATTCAAACTTTTTTTTAATTTACATGCTTAATATTTGGTTTTTGTGACAGTTGTGGTTATCACAGAGAGATTCCAGTTTGGCTCCTCGAAACTCAGCTTGCTTATAAAGGATGTAAAACAAGATTCCAGGTATGAACAGAAACTCAATACAATCATTCAAACTCTTTGTCACAAAACTATGAAGGCTGATTGTTTATTAAAGTACAATAGCTCTCCAGAAACTTAAGTTATCAATCAACACCATCTTTATCCATGGAAAAACACGGGCCAACCTAATAATGCCCATGCCCTCATGAGTGGATTTATGTTGTAAAATATGAATTCATCTATATAATGCACAAAAACCTATAAAAAAAACTTAGCAATTGCCAATAAAAGAACTTCCAGATTCCTGATGAAAAGACTAGGAAACGAAGATTTTTATTGCGCACGTCTTAGTAGCCATGTTTATGTCCATGCATTCATCAAGATCCGCGTCACATGTTAACAACACCCACTCAGAGTCATCATCCAAGTACTTTATAGTGATAATATTCATATCCTCTATGTTAAACCGCCTCATTAACTCCCTCTGCAAATCTCCAAATCTCCATTCTTGTGACATATGCAACCGTATCTGCTGTTCACCATAACCAGCTTTCACACGAAATACACCTTCATCTGCATGTTTCTCTCTTTTAGTCTTGAACAATGAACTCCTTTGAACTTGAACTGGTTGTTGTGTGTTTAAGGTGGTTTGATTTGAACAACAAAGGGTTGAGGAACCTGAATCATGGCTGCCACATGATGAAGAACAGGATGTTGACTTTTTGACACGGTCAATAGTTGGGGTAGGGTTTGGTGAGTTTTGGGAGTTTAATTCTGGGAAGTTTGAATAGAATGATCCGAGTTGAATAGTACCCTCTGCACCTTGGACCGAGTCAATGATGAGCTGAAGCTTTTTCAGAGAATGGCCTACTTTCTTTATCTTTCGAGATGGCCATCTCATAATCCCGTGTTCCCTGCATATCCTCTTCAAAGTCGTAGGGCAAACTGAAATAACCAATACTAAGAAAATTTAGTTACAATGTTAGAATCCGACCCGGGTCAACTTTTGACCATGTTGACTTTCTTTTGATAAGAAAATTTATTTACAATGTTTCAATCTAGGGATAAAGTAACAAGTTTCTGTTCAACTTCTATATTGACCATCTTTCAGAAAAACTTAATCTGACCCGGGTCAACTTTTGACCATGTTGACTTTCTTTTGGTAAGAAAGTTTAGTTACAATGTCAGAATCTAGGGCTAATTTGATTAAAAGGTAACCTTTTTTTAACATGGCATTGATTCGGTGCATAAAAACCGGTTCTCTTACAGGTGGGTTTCATTTTTATTATTTTATATTTAAGAGATGGTGGCTATGACTAACCTCCAATGCTCTTTGCAGCATCTTTGAGACTCCCGGGAAAGTATTGTTGGAGAAGTGGTAAACTTATGTTTCTTTCCGCCTTCACTCGTCTCTTTTCTTCTGATCTTCTCGTTGCTAACAGTCGTCTTCTCCCTTTCGGTCTCATATCTGGCTTGACTTGTTTCTTGTCTCGGGTCAATGTCGACTGATAATAGTCCCACTGGTTTATCACTTTAAATTCTTGCGGTTCCTCTTTGTGGGTCCCCATTGAAACAATGACACTTTCGCCCCTCCGTTGGGCTTCCATCATGTCCAGAATCCAGGATGATTCGCCCGTTTCTTTAACTGAAACCGAATCTTCATCTTTTTCCAATTCATCATCGTTCATCACATATAAACTCCGGGAAACGCGCTGCATCACACACGATATCGAGCTTAGCATCTGTTTCTGTTCATCATCGGTTCTGCAATCACGTGGCAGAAAGAACTCCAAAACAAAATCGGTGGGGCCCGTGTAAGTGCTCCGTAGACGTATTGCAACCGCGCCACTGAGTCCCAACACCTTAGCATGGCCCGCTAGAGGGTATTCACTTGTACTAAAACCTGTGATATCGGTAGCAAAGCACGGCTGGTTTGTGCCAATCGCTTTACCAACAATACCTTCACCACGAGCCACATGCAGCTCGGTGCACGCCTCGTAGAACCCCAAAACATTAGGGTCAAACACGTAGGATGCAGACGTTATGACCGAGATGCAGCCTGCGGATTGCTGCTGGCATCTGGATCGACTCTGTTGACTACATGGGCTCCATGTTTGAGCCAAGGGCAAACAATGTGTGTCACATACCGATTTCAAAACTTGTCTGATTTCTGTCAGAGCTGATTCATAGGATCCATTGTAGAGATCCTGATATATAGAATTAGCAACAAGTTTGGAATTGAAATTGGCAGGTGTCTGATCATCAAAGAATGTATCGGTCAAACGATATTCGAACGGTTTAACGTCTCCTTCATCTTCATAACGCCTCTCATGAGAAAGGTTTTGGTATAAACATGTGAGGTATGATTCTGAGGAATTAAGGTACGGTGATGACGATTGTAAATCGTATGATCTGTCATCCAGAGCCGTTAGATCGCTTTCCTTAATCGATCCAAACACGGAGGCTAGATGATCATTCATAATAACCGTCTTTTTAAAAAGAAAAAAATGAATTAACAGAATTATTAGTTTGGAAGAAAGTTGATATGCAAAAAGTATGGAGGAAATGAATCAGGAGCCAGAACAAAGAAGGTTAAGATAGAACAAGAAGAGGAACATCCAGGAAGAATCGGTTTTGCCTGTTTCTATGTATCGCATCCGCATGTACTGCACACGCATGGTTGCTTTTAACAAAACGAAGGAACCGAATGTGAAATGCTCGGGTTTTCTACAAACATAAATCTAAAAAAACAAGGAAGACTCACTTGTACTCCTGTTTGAGATCCTAGAATATATAGGATTGTAGCAGGATGGTGAGATGTACTTACAACAAACTATATTGTTATGAACTTGCAAAATGTAGACTTGTGGCTAGTTATATAGGAGAGAGAGGTAGGAGAGAGAATGCAAATGAGAATCTTGATTTTTGATAATAAATTTAGGTGGGAACTCTTGGACATTGCATAGCATGATAAGCATGATCATTAACAAATGTAACAAAAGTTGACTAGGTTATTATACCGACAACCTTAAGAAGCTGAGATCTGTCTTACAAGATATGTATTTGTAATCTTGGTATTATGGTTTACATGTGGTAAAGCTAGCAATATTCCATCTATGATATGTGCCCTTTACGCAAGCAATATTTGATCGAGGATGACCACAATCTTTCTTCGTATTCGTTTTGAGAAAGTAACTTCTTGTAATGATCAACGGTATCGGATGCTCTTTTGTCTTCTTTTCACCTTTCGTTTTCTATTGTTTCTTTGAGTATTCGTCTTGAGCTCTTACTAGCTTTTCAAACCTTATGTAATACGTATGTGTATACATTAAGTGGGCCGTTCATTGTAGAATCTGTTTTATGTCGAAAACTACGATAACCGCATAAACACATGTACATATTACTTAAATGTGGTACGTAACCACATATATTTCTCTCTCATTACATCTAGATAACTTTACATAGAAGTACTTATGCAGTACCAACAGTTTTGTAATTAAAATTGGTTTTGTATCGAACGTGCTACTGTATATATTCAAGCTTTTAGAGTTGAGTTAAGCAGATCTTGAAACTGGTGACGAGCTTATAAGAAGCTGGACCTCCACCTGACTAGCTAGTTTGTTTAATTTAGAACTGAGATTAAATAATAATGAATTTGTGATCCATTAATAAATTTGGTAAGCCTGAGAAAGTGACAAGTATCCACATATTCTTGTGCAATCGTCACTGGCACAAAGCAACACACTTTTGGGGTAATAAGTGGCCATTAGATCATCCCAAAGGTTTTAGATTCTTCTTCATGTAATATCATAGCCTATGAATGAATATACTTTCTTTTCTCTGTCATTAAGGGTCCTCCTCTTACTACTAGAAATAGGAAACTACCAAACACCCCCCTTTTAGTCAACTTCATTTATCAAATCTTAAGTGGAAATGCTACTATCATTACAAGACACATGATAACCAAAAAAAAAAGACTGTTTTATCCATCATATAACACAAGTTCACTAAGTTTCTTTTCTTTTAAGTTAATTCGCTGATAATACACACTTGTACGTCCAAAATGATATGGTATTACTCGACTATAGGACAGAAGTATAAGACATGAAAAGAATATACTGATGTTGTGTGAGTGTTTGAAAATCAAGATGAGAGGTGTGAAACATATGTGGTAAATTGGTATTCTTGGAGGGGTGTAAGTGAAAGTTGAAGTTGCTTACGTAGTTGAAACTAAAGGCAGTGGTATATGTATATGATTTAAAAGCCTTTGGGAACGTGGGGAGTCCACGACCTTTTCTTGCTTCTAATCTATTCCCATATCGCCGCGTCCATCCATCTATGCTCTTATTGTCCTCGGACAAAATAAATAAACAATATATATGTATAATCTTTTTAAACTAAAGCTGTAAAATTATTATAATATAGAATTTTACATTAAATTATTTTTTCATTCGTTCTTTGTTGAATGCAAACCCAAGTTTTGCATTGGATTATGATTGAACTCAAAATGAACATATATATGTGTATATATATATATATAGTTGCTCCTGCTATTACTAGTTTTTAAGATAAAACCTGATCATGGGTCTTTCTACGAACAAAATCTTAGACTAGTGACGATCACCAAAACTTGCGAATACTTATATGGTCACCCGGTCTGCCAAGGATTTGATGGTTAGACTTTGACTAGTTTGTCAACTTTTCGAGAAAGTGGTTCCTGTGAACATCACATAGGTACTTTGACTTGGGTTTAAACTTTAAACCAGGGCTCACATTGAAGCATTCTTGTAACAAACATATACGTATGTGGTCATATTTATGATATAAAAGTTAAGTGTTAATGAAGTTTTAATCTATAATTTACGTCAAAAGTAAATTGATTATAATTATATTTAAGTTAAATGTTACATAATTTAAATATATATAGTTTTTATTTAGGATCGCAAGATTACTTTATATTTTCATTTTAACAATAATGTAAAAATCATTAACTTTTTATTGGAGGTAATAAAGATGTAAATGTAAACTAAAAACAAATATGAGTGTAAACACTCCAAAAGGTAAATACGTAACACAAGAGCCAATAGTTTAACTATTATTATATTTTACATTAGTTATTGATCCAATTAATAATATGTACACACAACTTTTGTATAAATCACGTCTTATTTGTACATTAATCATTAGAAATATACAATTTCAGATAACGAGGTGGAGAATAATGTAACTTTTAGCTCTTTATATCAAATGATATAGTGTGTTTTGTGTCCTTGTTATCATAAAATAATGTTTAACCATGTGTGTGCATACTTCTCAAGTTCTCATCTCATCAGCAATTAATGTATCTAAAATGTGTTGTTTATAGTGAGACATGGTATTTCTTATGAAGATAGTATCTCTCGTGTCTACCACTAGTATTGGATTCGAATAAAGTATTACACAGAAAGGAAAATGACAACTTAAGAAAGATGTTTAATATTAAATTAAACTTGTGGCTGTGAAAGTTTATGTCTTACGTCATTTAGTTAAATATATAACAATGTATTTGTTTATCTTAATTACCTAATTTTTGAAGAAAGGAGAGAGTTTGTGCTTACATCACACGTAGAACCACGTCACAATTTCCAATTTATTAATCCTCCACTAGCTTATAACTGAAAAAACGAAAGTGGTTAACATGTTGCTGCTAATAGGGAAACAACAACTATCACCAATTTTGATACTTTCCCTTCCAAACATAGATTTACGCCTTGTTCTTGAGTATTTTTAACCAAGGAAAAAAAAGGAAATGAGAAGGAAGAATAAGGGAAATGAAGAGAATGATTTTTTTTTAATTATGTGTGTTCTAGAGTTGGAAGAAAATTAGAGGAAATGAAATGATAACTATGTTATCCTTAGTAATCAGCCTATTTTTGAGAGGATAATTTACGGGGGAAAAACATCAATTTAATCCCTCCTAACTCCTACTTAGGGGTGAGCAAAAAGCGGTTCGGAACCGTCAGAACCGGAACCGAACCGGTGCCTCAGAACCGCTAATGTGTGTACCGGTTCGGTTCTCGGTTCTCAGAATTTGCATTAAACGGTTCCCGGTTCGGTTCCGGGTAAAACCGGCGGTTCTAGACTTGGAACCGAAGAACCGGAATATTCAAAACGCTTTAAATAAATTTACCAATCCCCATTTTTTATAGAGTAAATTATTAACCGGCATCCATTCAATCATTTTTTTAATTCAAATCTTCTTTCTTTACATTTAAGAACTAGCAATCATGATCAATTTTGATTTAAACTATCAAGGTAATTTATTATAAAATGATATGATCTTCCATTAATCTATCGTTGCTAATGATTTATTTAACTTCAACACTTAGGTTTAATAACGGATGTTCATGTTGTAATCTAAATTAGTTTTACCATGAAAAGAAGACATACAATTGTATAAACTTGTTTTGAAATTTGCAAAATTTGCATAACTCATTTGATAAATAAATGATCGAACCGGTTCTAGCGAGAACCGCTTAGCGAGAACCGGCTTTAGTGGTTCTGGAACCGAACCGGTTTACTATAATAGGTTCCAGTTCCGGTTATATTTTTCACTCATTTTCGGTTCCAGTTCGGTTCCGGTTCGGTTCTCGCGGTTCTGAACCGTTGCACAGCCCTACTCCTACTACTCTTTTCCTTTCTATCATAAAAAAACTCATGAACACCCATTTTTGAACTATCTTTAGTTTTCCTTTCATTTCCCTCTTTTTAATTAGGTGTGTTCTTAAGTTGGAAGGAAATTAGAGATGCAGTTGATATTCTGGTTCAATGACTTGTTGAAGTGATAGTTAAGACTAGTGATTTTATGGTCTTAGATTCGAAACATAATTCAAGAGGTTTTCGCATAGTGATGGGTTTTCTCTACGACGTTATTCCTGGGTGAGTCAGGTTTAGAGCGTTAAAGTCTGTTGGAAATTTGTGGACTAATAATAATTATTAGAATGCGTTAGTGATAAACTAATTATTAACAAGTCCAAAGAGTAGAGATGAATGTAATATCGATACTCTAAAGTGTGTAGTTGAGAACTTGAACATTGGTAAAAGGGAAACGGGTTTGTCCCATATTAGTAGAACGCTTAGGAGCTGCCTTAGTATTTTTGTGTGGTTCGACCGGGTGATGAGATGCTACGTGTCGCCATGTGTCATGTGTGAAGGTGAGTCAGCATGCTAGGTGTCATCTCCTGGTGGTATGCGCACCGCATGCCGCCACGTGTCATGGTGACTCATCACCTAACCCACTATATATAGAATAGCTTGGGTGAGCAGTTTTGACACACCGACAAACTAGATCACTCACGACCCGAATGCACACACATCCTAACCATCTCGTTACCATGCATATGACACCAAACGGCTCCCTGCCGATGATACGTGTTCTCAGTTCCAACTCTCGCTTAACTCTCTCTTGATCTCGATCATGATCTCTTGTTACAAATAAAGTTCGGGTGCTAGGGTAATCCTAGCAGTACATATTGCTTCGCCTGCTGTACCCTTCGGCTGCTGTACCCTGGGAAATAAACGAGCTCGCGGAGGTAGCTTGGAATGTGTTTTAAGGGACCTGTGCTTAACAGAAATCATCATCCACAACTGGGAATCATAGTTTGTTCAATCTTGCAGTTAGGAAGATACGGATGGCTTCTGGCGATCAAGACAGGTTCACCAAGAGAATGACCACATAAGAAGAAATAACTAGGAGGTGATGCTCATGTCTCGGTAGGTCTCTGCCAACGTGGCTCCGGTACGGTTTCAACACGATGACCAACTCGACTCGGGCTCGGTTGAAGAATTTACTATAGGAGCACAAGTTGATGTCCTCAGTATGAATCAAGTTATGTGTTGTTATTCTCGTTTAAATTTATATATGGTATATGTACAACAATTTCTCAAATTGTATAAAAGAGATTATTTATTTGTTTTATTAATATTGTTTAATAAAATCGTGACCCATGTCCTACAAAGTCAGCATAGAGGGTCGGTCTCAAGAAGGCTTGTTTGGGTATCGAGGATAGTTCCAAACGCCGTTAAAAACATAAATATAAAGATGAATATGATAACTAGTTTAAACCTATATTTCTTTTATATATTTTCAATCAAGTGATTCAACTATAAATAATTTGTTTTGTTTTAGATTATAGAGGAAGACAACTCAGTTAATTTGATTAAGCGTCCATTATATATGATCATGAACCTGCGTCTATTCATGCACATTTCGGATAGTAAATCCAAAGTATTAGGCCAATTGGCCAAATAAAAAACAAACTAGATAATCTAACTTGATATTAAGGTGATCAAGAGACTTGTTACTAATGTTTTTTTCTTTTCTTTTTATGAAACGAAATAGTCAGTATCAATTTTTAAGGTGACGGATGTGAGAAACTAGATCAGGAAGCGGGAGGTTGTGGAGCGGGGTACCTTTAGTTGTATGGGCGTGATCGGCTTGAAGGTCGGATAAGGAGGACACCTCTTCTCCTATACTATAGTTGAGTTTACGTTTCACTATTTAATATTACAATTACCCTTAATTCTAATACTTCTGTCGATGTCATCACTACTTTCATTCATCCACTTGTGGCCAAAGGGACCCATGCTGATGAAGAAACACTAATCAACCCCGGGCAGATTACGGGTAATCTGGGGGCCAGGTAATGTTTCCCACGAAGGTTAGGTCCGGCAGAGTAGGTTGTACTTCCGGGAACCTGCAAAACAGACACCGTAAGCTCGTCACTGAGAAGGGGGGGTTCCTCCTTGTGACCACCCTCCGGCGTGAGAATCAGTCTATATTGCTCTTTGTATATAAAAGTATGTGAATACTATTAGAGCAGTTATCAAGTAAGTTATACGAGATAGTAGATGATCTTACCATTCCAAGATATTGGAGTATTTATAGCCGAAGGTAGGTTTTCTAGAAGGTACAGCCGGCTGAATAGTATTCCTGTTCAACCAACAGTGGATTACGCACAGGCCATACTGGTTGGTGGGTAGGTTACAGCCAACAGTAATAAAGTCGGCTGCACTATTCCACCAACTGTAGACCATGCACGTCCTACTGACTGTGGATTGTACGCAGGCCATGCTGGTTGGTGAATAGGTTACGGCCAACAGTAATACTATTCCACCAACTGTAGGCTGCGCCTGCTCCACAGTGAGAGTTGGTGAGTAGGCAGCGGCTAATAGTGACAAACAGTACTAGAGGGTGCTCCTCCTCGCACTGTTGTCGGTGAGCTGTCACCCTGTGATTGGCTCATGGGCTGTTCTGGTCAGATCGTCTGTCCTATCCATACCTTGGTAGGTATGGTACAAAAGATCTTTCAGAATCAGACTGGCTCATTTGGGCGGGATTGTTCCCGCCTTGCTCATGCCTTCACGTGACTGCTGAAGTAGCTAATCTTGTACGTGTAGCCTTGCTGTCTGCGGGTAGCCTTCCCTGATGGCTTGTATCCGCAACTGCGGGAACAGGCGGGGTACTTCACCATTGGGAGGCTTTCCCTGCGTGTACAGCTTGCGTACTGCGCGTAAGATTCTATGAGCATGGTGGGTCCTGCGGGAGCAGATGGCCTTTGCGCAGACAACCCTGTTCAAGGTGAGTCTTGCGGGACCAACTGGTCTCTGCTGGGACCTACCTCTTCAAGTCCCCCCAGTCCAATGTTCTTCTCATGCGTGTTTAATAAAGTGAGGTGAACTTTTGGACTTAAGCAAAGGGTTTTGAAAAGGGTTTTGTAAGGTTTTCCATGGGAAGTCCTTGTCACTTGCAGAAATGCCCGAGTTTCCTGCTTGGTCTCTGGGTATGATGCGGGTAGGTCTGTAACCTCCTCGCAAGTCAGGAGCGTTGAGTCCCAGTTGTATGTATTTTCCATGAGGTTTTGGTAGTTTTGAACATAGTGATCAATTATGTTAAGACCACCAATTCCATCTTGGAGCTTCAAACAACGTAGTTCTCGATGTTCCCGCTATGCGGGGATGTTACTTCCGTTTCCGCAAGCATTGCCCAGAAGATCCTTCTTGGTTTCAATTCCCAGCGGAGCGCTAGGTATGTGAAGGGTTTTGCCTTTACACTGTACCCGCACTCGTCTTACGGTTACTTTACTTCCAAGGTATTCCTGGCGTCAATTCCCTGCGGGTGCTAGGTATGTGAAGGGTTTTGCCTTTACACTGTACCCGCACCCGTCTTATAGTTACTTGGTTGCCGGGGTACTTGGCTTCAATTCCCTGCGGGTGCTAGGTATGTGAAGGGTTCTGCCTTAACACTGTACCCGCAGCCGTCTTACGGTTACTTGTTTACCAAGGTTTTCTTGGCTTCAATTCCCTGCGGGTGCTAGGTATGTGAAGGGTTTTGCCTTAACACTGTACCCGCAGCCGTCTTACGGTTACTTGTTTGCCAAGGGGTAAGGGATATTTTCCCGCTTACTTTTTAATATTTTCGAATTTTGAATTTTGAAATTCGAAGAGTTGGTGAAAAGATAAGAACAGTCCAAACCTCTGAGACGTCGTGCGACAGTTTCTTCTGGCTGTGTCAGGACGTGCAGGAAGTTATGGTGACGTGACAGAACATGGTCATTCCAGTCGTTTTTTCAGGCGCGTGGGGCGTGATTTTTCAGGCGCGTGGCCGCGAAATTACTGGCACACGTCCTTTCAACAGCTGTTGCCAGCCTGCTTTTTGCCACGTGTCATAGTTTCATTGCACCTTTGATTTCTCTCTCCTCCGCATTAAATTCACCGCATTAATTGCGATTACTATATAAAGGAGGAGAGAGTTATCTGTAATTCACACTTTCACCTTTCTTCTTCTTCTTAGTGATTTCCGGCAAATACTCCCCTTTTCAGGCAAGCATTTTCCCGAAATCACTTTCTTCTTTCCACCATGTCTTCTCATGATACTGATGATCAGAAGACTGCTGGCGAGTGCCAGTGTTCTCTTCCTGTCGATCTGTACCAGTATATCGTCAGGAAGTTCATGCTCGAGTCTCTCGAGCCTGAGTTTCCTGAACCCCACCATACTGTGTACGATGCCCCTAGTGGCAAGATCGGGGTTTATGCTGCATTCTTTGTCTACGGAAACCTTAGGTTTCCGTTGACAAAGTTTGTGTACCGTGTCCTGGAGAGGCACGGTGTGCACCTGACAGAGGTGCACCCCATGGCCATTGCCAAGGTCCGGCACTTTGAGTGGGTGTGCCGGATACTGGGCCTTGAGCCCTTTGTTGACCGTCTGATGACCTTCTACACTTGGAGGTGCATCCAGGGGTGGTACACTCTTACAACCCGTATAAAGGGTTTAAAGATTTGTACCACCGAGCGGAGTCTTCGCTCATGGAGAAGAGAGTTCTTCTTCATATCCGCTCGCGCCGTCCCCATCGCCATGAAGTTTAAGAATGGCCAGGCGCTTCCGAACCTTCCCGCCCTTAACTACGAGGAGGCGGAATGGTTTTCGAAGATATCCCGGGTCCAGTCCCCGGTTTTCCGTTTTCCGGAGTCGGCGATGGTGATGCTGGGGATGAGCCGGGTGTGGAAGGCGGCGAATGCGGATAAGGTTCCGATCGTCCTTGAATATGGTTCGAACTCTACCCCTTATGGTATGTCTTGTTTCTTTTTTGCTGACTACGATTTTTTCTAACTTTCTTGTTGATTTCAGAGGGTAACGATCTTCAGTCGCTCCTGAATCCGCGGGAGGAAGATGGTCCTGCGCGGATGGGTACTCGTGCTCTGGACGAGAACGAGTTGCCCATCCTCGAGCAGACTGCGGGTCGGTTCGTGGAGGTTTACCCGCCAGGCCAAGAGATCCTGAGCCACCGACGGCCAGGTAAGCCTATCTTCTACCCTGAACCTCTCAAAGCTGTGCCTGCTGCTGGAGTTCATGACATTTCTTCTTCTGAGGAATCCGCAGAAGGTCCTCCACTGGTGCGGAAGAGAAAGGCTGCCGTCGCGAAGGGCAAGGAGAAGGTGGCCTCTACGGCCGACCCGGTAGTCCTATCTGACTCGGAGTCAGATAATGCAGAGGTGGCGGGGAAGCCCGGTGGTGAAGAGACCACCGCTCCGGAGGCTGCAGGTGTCACCTCCGAGGAGGCAGCGGCAACGACGGTTACCGGTGTCAAGAGGCCGGCTCCATCGGGTTCGCCCCCGCTCGTCCGTGCGTTCAAGCTCAAGAAACCCCGTAAGTACCCCCATAATTCTTGTCTAGATTTGTTGTTTAAAATAAATTTTTCTAACACTTTTGCTTATGTAGGTGTGGATGTTGACGCATTCCAGGGTGGAGTTGGAGCAAGTATTCCCCCGCCAATGACGGTAGGCTCGGTCAGCCTTCCCGAGGCATCGACCCAGGCGTCTACGCCTGCTTCCGCTGGTTCCAGCCTTCCTGAGGCTGTTCCAGCTGAGGTGTCTCCGCCGGCCGTGAGTGCAATTTTTACAGCATCCTTCACGGAGCCGGCGGTTACTGTTGCTGAGGAGGTGGCGCCAACCATGGCTACCACAGCGGCTGCCACTATACCTGCGCCACCGGCACCGACGGCCGGACCTTCAGGTATGCGCCAAGCTTCCCGCCGATCTGTGCCACCTTCCCGTCTGCCTGACCTGTTGGATGGATTTCCTTTAGGTTCAGGTGATGGGTTTGGCGGCTATCGGCCAGTTATTGACCCTACAGGTACGTAGGGTTCCTTTTCCTTTACATATTTTTATCATCTTTTCCTAACTGCCTTTGTTTCTTTTGCAGTGTCGGATTCCAATGAAGTGTATGTTCCAAGATGGAACATACGCCGAGGAACAACCCTTCGCACCCCTGTGGAGTGCGTGGACTGGGCTCGCCACGCTGCTCCTCATGGTGCGTTGGGGGAAGCCATGGCTAGCTACCAAGAGGGTAGGCTAACCAATGAGCTTCGGGTTCTCCAAGCCCGAACGCAGCCCCGCGTCGAGCTGCTTTGTCGTGAAAACGACAAGTTAAAAGCAGCTCGCGCCAAAGATATATCTGAAGCGCGGGCTCTTCGGGAGGAGAACCGGCAGTTGGCCGCTGCCGCAGCCGAGAAGGAGAAGGCATTCAAGGCCCTTGAGGTTGAAGTCCAGGCGCGACTCGAGGCCCGCTCCAAGGCTGCCCAAGCTGTGAATGAACAGCTTCGGCTGGCCAAGGAGACTGCGCGAAACTCAACTGAGAGGGCTGCCAAGGCTGAAGCTGTTGCTGAGCCACTTCGCGAAGAGAATGAGCAGCTTAAATGCAAATTAAAGGCTCTACAGCATGCTCATGACGCCTTGGCAATGGAAGATGCCAAGAAGCTGCAGGAAATCCTTGACCAGAGGGGGGTGCTTGACCGTACTGAAAGGAAACTCAAAAGCGTCGAAGAAGCTGCCGCCAAGGAAGTTCAACTTGCCAACCTTGATAAAAGCGGAGCCGAACGTGCTTGTAAAGAAAGTCAAGCTACCCTCCAATGGTTGCTTCGAGAAGCGTTGCCTCAGGTATCCTCTTTTTCTTTACGCTTTCTGCTCGTAATTAGAAAATGTTCTAACTTTATTCTTTTGTAGGTTGTGCGTCAGGTCCTTTCAGAGACCTCTTATGACGATGCGATGAGCGCAGCCCTCAACGCTTCTCATGAGGATGGGCAGAAGACTGGCTTCCTGCTTGGTCTAGGGTTTGCTGAGAGAGGCTTTCCGCCCTCCAACTTCCCTTTGTTCAATGTTAACACTGAAGCTGCTTATGACCAAGCTGTGAACCAGTACGCTGCCTTCCCGCATCCAGTGGTGGAGAAGGTGAATGAAGCTGCTGCTGCTGATGATGGGCTAAACATCCTTAAGGCTTTCCTTGGGCAGCCGCGCTCTGATGGTGCTGGCCCAAGCGGAGGTGGCCCTGAAGCCTGATCCTGAAGATCCCTTCCCGCTGGTAGGATAGACTTAGCTTTGTATAGATTTCTTTTAGGCGGGTAGTTACCCAGCCATTCTTGTAAATGATTGTGAAATATTAATCTCTTTGCGTATAAGATTGTTATTTCCTTCCTTGGGTTCTTTGCTTTATAAACTTATGACTTGCATACTTAGTTTAAATTAGCAATTTCCCAAGTGTTTAGAATAAGAACCTTTGAACGTGGTTGATGATGGGCTAAAGTTTCGCCTCCTCCTTCGTGATTGTGCGGGTAAAACCGTCACTTGCACTTGGTAGGATGGCTAACCTTTACCCTCTATCTGACCTGCGTGTAGGTTTTTCAAAATTTCTAAGGCATTAAGTTAAACCTTTGAACGTGGTTGATAATGGACTAAAGTTTTTGCTCCCTCTTTCGTGATTGTGCGGGTGTAACCGTCACTTGCACTTAGAAGGATGGCTTTAACTTTAGACCTATATCTGACCTGCGTGTAGGTTTTTCTTATCCTTTTTTAAGTGTTCATAAGTTAACCTTTTAACGTGGTAGATGGTAAGTTAAGTTTGGCTTCCTTGAATGTGATTGTGCGGGTAAGACCGTCACTTGCACCTACAAGGATGGCTAAACCTTACCTACATCTGACCTGCGTGTAGGTTTTCCTTAGAACTTTTTTAACATTTTGGCGTTGTGTTTATGCGGGTATTGCCGCCTTCCACACGCAACTACTTCTTCCTGTAAGGGAAGTTCATAGGTTACAAGCTATCAATACATCATGAAAGGAGAATCATTTCCATTAGAAGTGGCTCTAGGCCTTTTCTTTACAAGTTGGAATTGATCTACATATAACATTTGCGTAATTGAGCTCCATTCCATGTTCTAGGGATGGGAGTGCCATCGAGCCTTTCGAGCCGGTACGCGCCCTTTCCCAGAACCTCTTTGATAATGTATGGCCCCTCCCAAATCGGGGCCAACTTTCCTGGGCGTTGTTGGTTCGAAGCCTCGTTGTTACGCAGTATGTAGTCTCCTTCCTTGAAGTTGCAGAGTTTTACCCGCGTGTTGTAGTATTTTTGCATTTGTCGTTTGTAGTTTTCTTCACGCACGGCGGCTAAGTCTCTGCGCTCTTCGGCTAGCATAAGGTCTAACCGTCTTTCCGCATCATTGTCTTCTGGTTGGATTAAGACCCTTGGTGAGGGTAAACCGATTTCGACTGGGATCATGGCTTCAGTGCCATAAGTGAGACTGAACGGGGTTTCTCCCGTACTGGTCTTCTTCAGCGTTCTGTTTGCCCAAAGGACGTGCGGAAGCTCGTCCACCCAGCCGGATCTGTGTTCCAAGAGTCTTTTCTTGATGCCTTCGACGATGCTCTTGTTTGCTCTTTCTACCTCACCGTTACCTTGCGGGTGTGCCACTGAGGTAAAGGTGTGGGTGATTTGAAGTTCTTTCAGCCACTGCTGTAGCTTCTTGTCAGCAAAGTTGGTGCCATTGTCGCTTACCAAATTCTGTGGAAGTCCAAAACGACAAATAATAAATTCCCAAATAAATTTTTTGATATGCTTTGCGGTCGTTTGGGCTAAAGGTTTCGCTTCTATCCATTTGGTGAAGTAGTCAATGGCTACCACTAGGAACTGAACATTCCCAGCTGCTGTTGGAAATGGGCCTGTCACGTCGATGGCCCACTTCTGAAATGGCCACGAGGAAGTGACAGGAACAAGATCATTTTTCGGGCGATGCGTGTTGGGTGCGTAAAGCTGGCAAGATCTGCATTTTCTGATGTATGCCAACGCGTCCATATGCATCCCCGGCCAGAAGTATCCTGCGTTGTTTAGCTTGGCTACCACAGCGCGGGGGCCTGCGTGTACTCCACAGATGCCTTCGTGAACCTCCCTCAGGAGGTAGTCAGCATCTTGGTTGTCCACGCATCTTAACAACGGGCCAAGAAAGTTACGTCTGTAAAGGGTGTCATTGACCAGCTGATAATTTAGTGCTTTACAGCGTAGTTTTCTTGCCTGTGACTTCGACTCTGGTAACGTTCCTGCTTCAAGGTATTTTATTATTGGGGTCATCCATGTTTCTGTACCGGTTTGGATGACACAAATTTCCTTGTGCGGGACTGATGGTGTTTCGAGGAGTTCCACGCGGATGTCCTTTCCCAAGTGGGTGAAGGCCAGTGATGCAAGCTTGCTTAACGCATCCGCAGATTTGTTTTCGCTGCGCTTGACGTGTATCACTTTACAATCATTAAAATCGCGCATGATGGCTTTGGCTTGGGCAAGGTACAGGGCCATTGTGTGGTTCACAGCCGTGTACGTCCCGTTTATTTGGTTTGCCACTAGCATGGAATCAACGTGGGCTTCCAAATTTTTGACACCCATCCTTCGCGCAATCCTCAATCCGGCCAGGAATGCTTCATATTCAGCTTCGTTATTCGTACTTGGGAAATCCAGCCGAATAGCATAAGTATATTCCTGGCCTGCTGGGTTTGTTAATTTTAACCCTGCGCCTGAACCCTCGTTACTAGCTGCTCCATCAGTATAGAGTCGCCAGACCTCATCGATTTCGTGTGCTGGGGAGGGTTGAACCTCCTCCTGGCACTCTTTCTCCCGCGCAGCGGGGACTTCGGCAATAAAATCAGCCAGGACCTGGCCTTTAATGGCTGGTCTCGGCTTGTATTGAATCGCATATTCTCCCAATTCAATTGCCCATTTGGCTAGGCGTCCCGATAACTCGGGTTTGCCTAGAACATTTGAGAGTTTGAAGTTGGTGAGAATAGTGATTGGGTGACCCTGGAAATATCGTCTCAACCTGCGTGAAGCGTGTATAAGTGCCAAGACCAGTTTTTCCAGGGTAGAGTACCGGGTTTCCGCGTCTGCCAGCACGCGGCTAACATAATAGATTGGCATCTGGATGCCTTTTCGTTCTACAAGCAGGACTGCCCCGGTTGCTCTATCTGTTGCGGAGAGGTATAGGATTAACTCCTCTCCCGCTTGTGGTGCTGTGAGTGTTGGGAGTTCGATCAGGCGTGATCGAATCTCCTGGAAAGCTGCTTCCGCTTCTGGTGTCCAGCGGAAGTGCGTTTTCTTTAAACAATTTCTTAGTGTTGACACAAAAGGGAACGACCTATCCGCATGGTTTGCCAAAAAGCGGTTAAGCGCGACTAGTCGTCCATTAAGTGTTTGAGCCTGTTTTATGGTGGTAGGTGATTCCATTTTGACAATGGCTTCGACCTTTTCAGGGTTCGCTCTGAAGCCATCTTTAGTAATAATGACCCCTAAGAACTTCCCTTCTTCCACCCCAAATGAACACTTGCTCGGGTTGAGCTTCATGTTTATCTTTCTGAGCGTGTTGAAAGTTTCCTCAATGTCTTTCAACATCGTCTCTGGCTCGGGGCTTTTGATGACCAAATCATCCATATAGACTTCCAAGTTTCTCCCAATTTGGGCGTGAAACTCTTTGTCCATTAGTCGTTGGTACGTGGACCCCGCATTCTTAAGTCCGAACGGCATCATTTTATAACAAAATGTGCCATCGGGCGTCCGAAAGGCGGTTTTGTCCTGGTCATCCACAGCCATGTGGATTTGATGGTACCCCTTATACGCATCCAAGAAGCATTTAAGGCGAAATGGTGCCACCGAATCCACCTTGAGATCAATTTCTGGCAACGGATAACAATCTTTGGGGCATGCTTTATTCAAATCTTTGAAATCTATGCACATGCGCCATTGTTTGTTATTCTTCGGTACCATTACGGGATTTGCAACCCATGTTTGATATTTGCTAACGCGCACGATGCCCGCATCAAGGAGTTCCTTGACTTGGGTTCTGCACGCGTTGGTTTGCTCGGGCCCCATTACTCTGCGCTTTTGTACGATCGGCGTTACGGCCGGATCGCATTTGAGCTTATGCTCTGCCTTTCCCCGGGGTACACCAGTCATGTCGGCTGGTGTCCACGCGAAGATGTCTGCGTTTCGCTGTAGTAAGCGCTTGAGTAAGGTGCGTGTTGGATCAACAATTGTCGGGCCAATGGTAACGGCCTGATCGGGATATTTCCCATTGAGTGCCCACTGTTCAGGCTCAGTGATGGTTTGTTTGGCCATCTTCGGTTTGGGTTTAGAGGAGACAGATGCGATGCATACCTGGGGAATGCCCGTGATCATCGCTACGCCTTCAGTTGTTGGCCATCCCATCATGCCGTGGACTGAGGATACCACAGCGTTGAATCTTGCCATCCCGTCTCTCCCGAATAGGATGTCATACGTATGATGTGGTTTTTTCATCACAACAAAATCCACATCCTCCGTGCGTGAATAATTCCCATCAGTGAGAGTGACGGGGAAAGATAGGATGCCCAAGGGAGTGTTCATGCTGCCGTCAAACCCTTCCATTGAAGCGTAGACCGTCTCCAGGCGTTCCTTGTCTTCATCATCGAGCTTGTCGAAGAACTGCCTGTACATCACTGTCGACGATGCGCCATTGTCAACGAGGGTGCGGGAGGTGATGTAGTGCCCCAGCTGGCTTTTAATGACAATGGGGCCTTCTTTGTTTGGGCCTCCCGGCACTCGCGGGAAGCGCACTTCTGCTTCCTTCCATGCGCATGGTTCGGTCATTGGTCTCTTTCTTCCTCTGACCTTACCATGGACCATGTTGATGCTAATGTCGACGGGCTTCCGTCCGTTACCCTTGTACCTGTTGTCGTTCCTTCCTCCCTTCTTGATAGATGCCACGAGGTGTGCGAGCCTCCCATCCTTGACGAATGTCTCGACGATGTCCCTCAAGGATGTGCACTCCTCAGTGCTATGGCCCTTTGTCCCATGGAAGTCACAAGACTTGCTTTGATCCGCATTGGGTTTCTGTCGGATCACTGGAGCTTTTGGCCATGGCAGTTTTTCCGTGGCAAATATCTCCGTGACGCTCTTGGTGAGTGGCGTCCAGCGGTTTTTTCGGTTCAAAGGGTGCGTTTTGTCCCTTCCGCCAACCAGAGGGCGAGAGCTTGAGGGGGCGTCAAAGTTTATCCTTGACTGCCAAATACCTTGCCGCCTCTTTTTGTTTAGCCGGGCGGTTCTTACATTATTCTCCCTTGTCCTCTGCGTGTAGAGGTTTGTATTGTGGGGGAGATCTCTTCCCAGCTGTTTCTCTGTTTCGGCAAAGCGCTTGGCTGCCGTCATTATGGCATCCCACGTGGATGGCATACCGTCTTTACCCGTCAGAGTGCGGATGAGTTCTGGGTATTCAGCGCCCTGAATGAAAGCGGCGCGAACGAGGTCTTCACTGATGTTGCCCAGACTCACCTTCTTGGAGTTGAAGCGGGTGATGAAGTCTAGTAAGGATTCATCCTCTTCTCTGACACAGTTGAGGATCGTCCACTGCTCCTCAGTGTGTTTCCTCTGTTGACTAAACTGTTGACTGAACTTGTTTTGGAAGTCTGCCCAGTCATAAATGTGGTGGACCGGTAAACGGTCGAACCATGCTCTGGCTGCTCCTACCAGAGTCATCTGGAACATGTAGCACCACGTGGGTTCCGTCCAGTTACTGACGGTTGCCCCCGCAATGAACCTGTTCAGATGGTCATCTGGGTCGGATAGACCATCGTATGTGCCAACGTTGGACATTTGTTTGGCACTCCTCGGGGCGATTGCTTCTGCAATGTCCCTTGCAAATTTTGACCTTCCTGCGTTTGTAGCAGTAGGTCTAAAGGCCTTGGAGAAGTCGCGAGAGCTTTTTTCCGTGACTGGTTGGAATGCTTCCCCAAAGTTCCTTTTTGGCTGGGGATCCGTTTCCTTACGCTTCCCTTTCGCCCTATGGCGAGGGTTCGCGTCGGTGTCGGAGTCTTCCCCCTCGCCGTCTGAGTACTCGTACTCACTACTCATGTTGAGGTGCTGGCGAGTACTACCGAATTCCTCAGCTTGTTGGACTGAACGCAAGCGTTCGTCCAACTCAGCCTGAAATTCTCTTTGACGTGCCTCGGCCCATGCCTTCACTTGATCAAGTGTTTGGCGAGGGGCTCGAGGTCGTTTTTCCAGCTGGGCATCAGTGAATCCCAGTGGAATATTTACTCCACTTGCCCCTACATGAGTGACTGGGGTAGTGTTCGTAAAATGTATTTCACTTGCCCCAGCTTGGGTGGCTGGGGTAGTGTTTGTAAACATTGTGTTGCCGGTGTTAACCCCAGTGGCTGGGGTTGTGGTTACCGGAATTTCTCTAGTCATCTTGGAAGTTTTGAAAAACTGGAGAAAGATGTAGTTCTAGCTTTATGCACGGATGGCGCCAATGAAGAAACACTAATCAACCCCGGGCAGATTACGGGTAATCTGGGGGCCAGGTAATGTTTCCCACGAAGGTTAGGTCCGGCAGAGTAGGTTGTACTTCCGGGAACCTGCAAAACAGACACCGTAAGCTCGTCACTGAGAAGGGGGGGTTCCTCCTTGTGACCACCCTCCGGCGTGAGAATCAGTCTATATTGCTCTTTGTATATA
Source organism: Bidens hawaiensis (assembly GCF_021521415.1). Lineage (NCBI taxonomy): Eukaryota > Viridiplantae > Streptophyta > Magnoliopsida > Asterales > Asteraceae > Bidens > Bidens hawaiensis. Next base: position 199,442 of record NW_027505280.1, on the reverse strand, counting down.
AAAGTATGTGAATACTATTAGAGCAGTTATCAAGTAAGTTATACGAGATAGTAGATGATCTTACCATTCCAAGATATTGGAGTATTTATAGCCGAAGGTAGGTTTTCTAGAAGGTACAGCCGGCTGAATAGTATTCCTGTTCAACCAACAGTGGATTACGCACAGGCCATACTGGTTGGTGGGTAGGTTACAGCCAACAGTAATAAAGTCGGCTGCACTATTCCACCAACTGTAGACCATGCACGTCCTACTGACTGTGGATTGTACGCAGGCCATGCTGGTTGGTGAATAGGTTACGGCCAACAGTAATACTATTCCACCAACTGTAGGCTGCGCCTGCTCCACAGTGAGAGTTGGTGAGTAGGCAGCGGCTAATAGTGACAAACAGTACTAGAGGGTGCTCCTCCTCGCACTGTTGTCGGTGAGCTGTCACCCTGTGATTGGCTCATGGGCTGTTCTGGTCAGATCGTCTGTCCTATCCATACCTTGGTAGGTATGGTACAAAAGATCTTTCAGAATCAGACTGGCTCATTTGGGCGGGATTGTTCCCGCCTTGCTCATGCCTTCACGTGACTGCTGAAGTAGCTAATCTTGTACGTGTAGCCTTGCTGTCTGCGGGTAGCCTTCCCTGATGGCTTGTATCCGCAACTGCGGGAACAGGCGGGGTACTTCACCATTGGGAGGCTTTCCCTGCGTGTACAGCTTGCGTACTGCGCGTAAGATTCTATGAGCATGGTGGGTCCTGCGGGAGCAGATGGCCTTTGCGCAGACAACCCTGTTCAAGGTGAGTCTTGCGGGACCAACTGGTCTCTGCTGGGACCTACCTCTTCAGCTGACATGTTCTATTGTTTCTACTCACTATTAAATTAACAGCTTAACATGATAATGATATAATCATATATATTAGTTTTTTTAAATGTGACATTTTAAGAAACAAATTTATACATGCTATCAAACTTGCTGTCTAATAAATTCTAAAAACTTTGAGTCAATGATCAAGTATCCAAGCTAAAAATAAATACATGATACTTTTCTTGATAAGTTTTATTTTATTAAAAAGTTATAATATATATCCTACTTAGTTTTATTTGATAACTTCAAATGATTCATATAAAATATGATTTTACTATTTTCTAACTAGTATGAAACGTGTCACACACGAACCTTAAACCTTACTGTCTACGTTAACCCCAACAAGTTTCATTTTAATAATTGCTTCTTGCCTTCTAAAATTATAATGTCGATTCCATACCGCAAATTACATCCAAACTTATTCAAAGTATATTTCGCATGTTGCTTTATCAAATAACTAGTTCAATTTACATCATGTTAAGCCAACGTTTTCGAATCAATCGAAATTTAGATAAATTAACATTAGACACTTTTATAAAAATCTATACTTGGTTAAATAATTAAATGTTAAATTTCTTTTATAAGAAAAGTTAGCTACAAGCCTACAACTCATGGATGAGTTGCAATTGGCCTTCTTATCTAACAGTATGACGATGATGGTTAAGGTTTTAGGATCTTTTTGGTTAAGTTAAAACCTGACTCAAGTGGGGTTTCCAATGGTGAATTTCCTCATTGTGATGGTTCAAAGTGAGTCAGACTTGAAACATCAAAATCAATTTAAACGGCTAACATCTCGTCTCAATAAAACTCACTCAGATATTAGAGGGATGTGTGCTTTTTAAAAAAACTCATGGATAAGTCAAAACGTCAAACGATGGGCACGCGTGCCTTGATAGTTGCACACCTTAAAGTTTAGTTGACATGAGTTTAGTCAAACTTTGTTAATATAAAATGTCAAATACTAATTTGATTGGCAAGTCAAATACTTCAATAATTCTATTTTTTAATAATATAAACTACCATTATTGGTAACATTATTGGATAAGTATGATGTAAGCTAACAATTAGTTCCTCAAGAGGAAACTACTTTACACGAATTATTGAACTAATTTATGATATTGTCAACTACTTATATCATTTTTTATTTAATCATACACATATATGTAATACATATAGATATATATATTTATTGTAAAACTAATTATATGATTATGTATAGAACAACTATGCTATTATATACATGTAATTTGCTATTGAATATTTATAAAGTTATTTTGTAATTAAAATGTTCGAGAAACAAGTGATTTACTTAAGTCTAGCATATTTGCATATTTAGAGCAATTATAACTTACGTTTGAGTCTTCTTAGAAACATTTGTTTGTTTTTTTTCTTTTCTCGTTAAATACAAGCGTATGTGGGGCTGAACAAATAGTTTGTAATTCGCAGCTTACTCAATGGCTCATAGAATTTAGTTCGTTAGAACTCGAATAACTTGTATAAGTGTGAGCTTCGAGTTCAAGAGCAAGATAACTCTCTAATAAAACTTGAGCCTATTTGGTTAGCGAGCTGATTTGGCGAGTAAGTTGATTTGATTCGAGTAAGTTGCTAGTTGTTTTTATAACTAGCTTCATTCTTTGTATACTAATAATGTAGTTTAATATTATTTTAACATTTATAATTTTATATTGTTATTATTGACTTTTATAAAAAGGAAACGCGCGCTTAATAATTGAAAGTGAGAAAAAAAGAAGTCAATCTTAATTAAAAACCCATGAGTTGATTTAAGACGAACTAAATACGAGCTCAACTACACAAGAGGGTTTAAATATTCACGTAGTCTGTCTCATTATATTTTTTTCCTATTGAAAAGTGATTTTTATTTTTATATATAGATAATATATTTTAATAATTTATGCCTATATACCTAATTTTTTGCATCATCAATTTTAATTTCTCCACTACTTGTTAAATTAGATATATTTGTTTATAGACGTTAAATTAGAACATGAGGAAGTACCTAAAAAATACCAAAATTCTGACGTAAGAGATAATGAATTTGGTCCGCTACATTATTTTATATTTATGTAACTTGAGATTTGGATATTTATTTCGTTTTTATCTAAATAAACTGGAGCAATAAACTTATTTATGACGTGTTAAAATTTAATAAAAGCACGTAACACACAAATTATCTATTTTTTTTAATCTTTTACATCTTTTAGGCATCATTTGAACTTTTTTTATTTCTTGTATTCCGTTCATATAAAGTCTGATTGATAGATAACAAACTTTATATGATCACCATATAAGCACGTGCATATGTTATTCTTGTTGGAATACCTAAGGATGTTGTAACCATGTAATCCTTTCTTTTGCTATTATACTGATCATGTAATTGCTTAGTTATATTTCGTTCTTTATTAAAAATGTTCCTATTCAAATATAACGACTTAATGGTACAACCGCATAAGGGCTTGTTCATTTCAAAACAAAATTAAATTGAGAACTACAAAAATCACACAGAGCTAAAGTGGTGAAGGAGAAAGGTAGACTGTTACATAATCATCTTACATCACATTTAAAACATAACTTAAAAATACATTTTGTGGCTATCATAGTTTTAACATATTATTTACTTCTAGTATAGTCGTCTTACGAACCACATTTATAACCCTAAGTAAAAATACATTATGTGTTATCATAGGTTTAATGTATATCTATTCTAATATCAAGCTTCTCATTTTATATAGGAAAATAAGTTTTTATTGGTCCTAACTATTTTATTTTTGCCGGCGCTAGTCCCAACTATCATTTTGGCTGACAACGGTCCCAACTTTCACATACGTTGAATCCACCAGTCCGCGACTAACGGAGTACTAACTCTGTTAGATAAAATCTGATGTGTCGTCCTAGTTGTCAAAATCAGATGACATGGCATCCTACGTGGACCGGCTGTGTATTATACATTATACAAACATAAATTCCCAAATTATACAACCGTAAATCCCCAAATTCTCTCTAACTCAAGAACCCTAATTCACTTTTAAGAGATGTTTACCCAAGAAACACGGGCGAGGAGGTCAGTCTGAAACCGCCCCGACCTCCATAAGCAACATCAACCACATTTAAGATTTTGGCCTGCAGACGAGGATCAAACATAGCAGACCGGCTCAGCTCGCTTTTTAAATCACCAGATCCAGCTAAGATAAGTCTAGACACATTAGGTTGACTAGATGACGGATTGGTGAAAAACTGTGTCGCCAGCTCAGCGACTTTTCTCACGTAATTGTGGTGTTTCTCCGATCGAAGACGATCAAATCGGACTGCAGAATGACCTCCTCGCCCGCGTTTCTTGGGTAAACATCTCTTAAAAGTGAATTAGGGTTCTTGAGTTAGAGAGAATTTGAGGATTTAGGGTTGTATAATTTGGGAATTTATTTTTGTATAATGTTTAAGTATAAAACGTTTATAATACACAGCTGGTCCACGTAAGATGCCCATGTCATCTGATTTTGACAACTAGGACGACACATCGAATTTTACCTAACGGAGTTAGTACCCCGTCAGTCGCGGACTGGTGGATTCAACGTATGTGAAAGTTGGGACCGTTGCCAGCCAAAATGATAGTTGGGACCAGCGCCGGCAAAAATAAAATAGTTGGGACCAATAAAAACTAATTTTCCAGCTAACAGTTATCTTAATATTAAAATACATAATTGTGTTGTATGTATTAAACTACGTTATACACATCACAACCAGAACATTATTTTGTACTTATTGAAATAAAAAGTTTTCAAAAAATATTATCACGATGATCATTATTTGCCGCACCTTTTATAATATATATATATATATATATATATATATATATATATTTATATTGTTTTTGATAAATAAATTAAACTGTCGATAGAAATACATTTTAATCGTGAAACGTTATAGGGAAATAAATAACTGATGATTGAAAATAAAGACGAAACAAAAAAAGAAAATTCATAATTAGCTTAAAATTCTTTTCTTTATTTTTTTTATTCGTAAACAGGTTTTGTAGTTGACGCCACAATATTTTTTTTAATTGTGGCTCCCAGACTCTCCAAACTTACTTATACAATGTCCACCATGGAGTTAGAAACCCCAATTAATTTATTTTTCATACACGACTAGACCCCAACTACATAAATAATCCATATGGTTTAATCCTATTAACATTTTCAGGGTCTAGTAAAAAATGTTGCACGTTTAGTTTGCGTGGTTTTTGATTTATAACAAGTTTGGTATCTAACACTAACTTGTATTTAAAATTATGTCAACTAGGGTTAAAATGACAAAAATACCTCTTACAATTAAAAAGATTTAAAAACCCCATTTACTAATTACTATAGATTATATCCGTAGTGAGGCTTTTCGAATTTGATAATTTTAAAATTGAATTCGAGTGTGAATAAGATCTGCAAAAGTTATTCAAACAAGCTTTACTTGAATTCGGTTCGAAATTTGGGTTTTCGGGTTCGAATCAAGTAAAAAATAATAATAATTCCAAGTGTGATCATTGTTTTCTTTCTGCTCACCATCATCGCCATTCAACACTACGACCACCAATCACCGACAGGCAACAACCATGACCTTTGCGAACGGATTTTGACACACATACCCCATCAACCACGGCCTTTTCTAGCAACTGAGATCTATATGCTTAAACTTTGATCAAAATAAAAAAGCAAACCTAAAACCGAACATGAAACACAATCCAAACGTGTGACCAACACCTATAATCAGTTTGAAATTGAAATCAACAACAAACGTGTTTCTAATAAATCTTTTAAAAAAAGAAATGAAACTTCATCATTAACAACGAACGGGTTTCTTACTAGCTGCATAGATGAAACAATTGATAGATTGTACGTAAAACCAACAGGGGCAAAGAACCATTGTGTTTGTGGGGGTGGAAGGTTATTTGTTTAGTGTCTTTTATTTTTTAAGTGGTATTTTAGTCATTTTATTAAACAAAAAAGATTTAACACAAACTACCAAGAGTTCATTTTAAGACCCAAATATTTTATAAGATAAAAACCACTCGTAACTTTCTAAACCACATGAACTATAATTATCTTTCAAACTAATACAGAACCACCATACACTGATCTACAGGATGAATCATCCAAATTTACATTCAAGCATTTTGCTACTTCAAATATATTGCACACATTAAGATCATCTTAAATTGAAATGGGCTTGGGCTTGGGCCTGGGCCTGATTTCTTATCATACATTAACTTAGTTCCTGTCTTCAAACTGGAACTACATTGATTTTGATTTTGATGTATTAAACCGATAACCAAACCATGATCCCGTATTTGGTTTAGGAGTTTGGTGGTTCGTCTTCTTCCAAGGCCACTTAATATAAGATAATGGCTATTAGTAACATAACAACACCACAATTGCTTACACACATTATATAATATATATATATATTACTACTACTACTACTACTACCAACAATGGCCGTCATGTTCTGGAGTCTCATCATCTTCTTTCGGTTGTTGCGGGTTTACCACGGAGATCGGAGAAGTGAGACGCCGGCCGGAAGATCTCGTGAGCGTCCGGAGAAGAAGGGTAGAGTTGGAAGTCCGATGAAGCACTACTTGCAGCAGCACTAGCACCAACACCACTGCTAATGATCAAGTCTTTGTTAACCGGATACGAACAGTTTGGAAAAGAAAAAAGTTGAATGAATGGCTGTCTGGGTTCTTATGGTGGTGGGAACGGTTACAACACACAGTGTATGTGAGAGAGGATGTGAATAAGTCAGTTATTTTCGTTCGGTTACGTGATGATGACTTTACAACATATAAGTTTTACTTGTTTATTAAAATAATTAAGGAATAGAAGCATTACAACAATTAATAGTGACATGATATATTAATTTCCCAGAAGTCTATGAATACTATTAATAAATATTTTGTAATTTTAAAACTATAATATAAATATTTTGTTCTTTAGTTTTCATCACAAGTTGTTAGATTCAAAATTTAAAAGTTGACATTATAAAAAGAAGAGGTTAGTTGTTACCCTCCGATCTTAAAACATTGTTTGTCACTAAATCGGGCGACCTTATATTTGAGCAATTGAATTTGTTTATATTCTTTTATTTTTTTACGATTCAAACATTCTCTAAAATACTAATAGTTCAATGTCCTATTTGGATGTATTAATTAAAGTTTCGTAATTTATTATAGTTATTTGAAAGGAGTAATCATGCCAAAATCCATTTACAAATTAGAAACTTCATAATTGAAATTTTCAGTTATGACTTTCCAGGATTTCTTATTTGTTTAGCAAAAATAATAAAACGTTCATACTTAGACCACCCGTAATAGGTGCGTTATGTGTAGCGTGAAGGACGAAAACGCGGGGGTACACCGCCCCCCCTGCGTTATGTTGAAGTTAAATTTGCAAGCGTTGTATATACAACGCTGAGAATGGCACAAAATCCAAGGTGACCGTTGCAAAAATGACCGTTGGAAAATTAAAAAAAAAAAATTTATTTCCTATATATTAAACCATTTCATCCCCAATCAAAACTCATTAAATTTATAAAAATTCTCTTTCAACTCTATAAAAATTCCTTTACACCAAATTCACTATATATGGATCCTCCATCTATATATAAACAGTTTTTCGGGCCCGACCAACAAGCCGAGGACGTGGAGGAGGAACGGGCGGTTACGAGTGCGATTATGCTCGCGACACAGTATATGAGTTCCGTTACGGGTGCGATTAGCTCTCCACCCCCCGTTTCAACAAGAACATATATCGAACGAGATCGTGCCGAAGCCAACAACCGGTTGATGGCGGATTACTTCTGCGACACGCCGAGATACAAGAACCCGAAGACCTTTAGGCGTCGTTTTCAGATGTCTAAAAATTTATTTATGCGCATCACCAATGATTTGGAGCGTGAGTTTGATTACTTTAAGCAAAAGCCTGACGCTCGAGGGACGCTAGGATTCACGGCTATTCAGAAGGTTACGTCAGCCATGCGCGTGCTGGCCTACGGAAACACGACCGACATCAACGACGAGTATTTAAAGATGACCGAAAAAACAACTCGGGACACCTTGGAGTATTTTTGTTACGGTACGTTTTGTTTTTTTTTAAATAGTTTATCACTTGTTTACTGTGATCATTTATTTTATAAAAATTTTGTAAAATATAGGAATATTTAAACTATATGGACCACATTATCTGAGAGAGCCAAACGTTAACGATCTACAACGTATTTACGAGGCACATACAAGGGTACTGTGTAGATTGCATGCATTGGGAATGGGCTAATTGTCCAACTGCATGGCGAGGTCAATTCACACGAGGTGACCAAAAGGGACCAACGGTCAGCCTTCAAGCGATCGCTTCATACGACCTTTGGATTTGGTCGGCATTCTTTGGTGTTCCCGGTTCCAACAATGACATAACCGTCTTAGAGCAGTCTCCTGTGATGGAGAGTTACATATCTGGGACCGTTCCCGTCGCTTCGTTTTGGGCTAACGATAACTTCTACGATCATGGGTACTATCTGGGTGATGGAATATATCCAGAGTTCGCGATAATTGTTAAAACATTCAGAGACCCGATGGATGAAAAAAGACAGTATTTTAAGAAAGTGCAAGAGTCTGCGAGAAAGGATATCGAGAGGTGTTTTGGTGTTCTTTAACAACGATGACATTATGTTAAAAATCCTTGTCGTCTGTGGTCTTTAGAAAGAATGAGATGTGCTATGTATGCGTGTATCATAATGCATAACATGATCATCGAGGACGAGAGAAGAGCAATATGTCCAACTTTCATACCGGACCCGGATCCACCACGGACTCCGACAAGTATGGAGCAACGACTCGAAAACTCGGATTCCGTGCGGTTAAGAGAGATACATAACGCACTAAAGGAGGATTTGGTCCAACATCTTTGGATGTATCGGCCTCTGCCTGGTGAAAACGATGAGGAGGACGAGGACGACGACGATGATGAAGACAACGACGACGATAAAAACGACGATGAGGAGGACGAGGACGACGACGAAGAGGGCGAAGACGACGACGACGAATAGTTTTTTTTATTTTTTCTTGTAATATTTATTTAATAAAATATTATTGTTATTTGATTATTCTTATTAAAAATTTAAAAAGAAAAACAAAAAGTGTAAAAGTGACTGGGCGCCACGTGGCGCATATGTGGAGAGTTATGACTACAGCCTGTTTTTGTACAAAACCATAACTCTGACTGGGCGCCACGTGGCGCATAACCCCTGGATGTGGAGCTTTACGACTACACATGGTCTTATAATAATGGTAATAAATATCTTTTGAGCAATAATTAAATATTTTATAAGATCTGAATTGATTTGTCAAATATTCTATGTTTTAACCCAAAAGAATTTTCTCTGTCTCTCTCTACTGTACAAGTCCCTCTGCATTCCACCAAGGTTTTCTTTCACCATAGCCATCGTTAACCACTGCCCGTTTTCCACTGTCACAGGCTAAAAAGTTTGATATATACGAATAAAAAGAAAATACCGTCGGGCCCGACGGTGACAACGTTGTCAGACAGCCTGGTCCGACGGAGACATACAAACACCTTTTCCGTCGCCGGCGCACGTTTTGCTTACTTCTCCGTCGGCTCCACAGTATGTTGTACACATGGCCATTTCCTATTTGTCTAAAATACAGGCGTCTGACAACAACTATGTTCGTCTCCGACAGTATTGGAGATTTTTCACTCAGCTGGACAAAATAGACAATTTGGGGATTTTCCCTATAAATAAATCTTAAAAGCAAACAAGCAGCAATTATTTATTTTTGAACAATAAAAACGATGGCAACTATTAACAATTGCTTCAAATATTTATTAGGGGAGAAAGCAAGTACGTTTAGGCTATACAGACAACCACATATTTGGTCAAAATTTAACCTGAGTTAACTCTAGTGTTGAGCAGGAAGAGGGCTACCAGTATAATACATAGCAAAGTTGACCATTCCTTTTCACTGCCTTCACCAATGCTCTCCAGCACTTATGGGAAATTTATCCAAAACATCAACAAGTTTCCCACGCTGGACTTCCTTTGCTGCAAAAGACAAAAGAATTAGGTGTTTTTATTTTAGTTTAGCATCTTAACAGGATTGCATAATAATAATAATAATAATTAATAGTATCATGCTCGATGACGATGGCCACGTTTTATAACAAACTAAGAGCATCTCAATCTTATTAGAATTAAGTTTATGATTAATACAAACAAATACTTTGTTATAGTTGATATAGGATACGAGTTAAATAATATGATAGATGCGAAGTGAAGTAGAAAAAGAAGCTTAAGAGAGGGAAAGGGAATTTCTATTCAATTTTGCATAAAAGAAAGAGTACATACGCCATGACCTAATATAAGATCTAACCCTTTTATTGTACTAAAACAACTACTAGTCCTCAGGTAGTGAATTCTGAAAACTGCAGCTGCAGTCATCAAGATACTTCCAAATAGCATATCAACCGAGACCTTGCCACTCCACCCGAACACTCATAGTAGCTCGGTGACCACGTTTAACCATTCTCCTGTCAAGTATTGCTTCAGGCAACAACAAAAGGAACTTTGAATTCTCAGAAATAGGCCCAATTTCGAAGGAAGATCCTCAGATTGTTTGAGCAAGGAGACACGAAGAACATGGTAGACTTTAATATCAAGGGCCAAATACCGCTTATTGGCACCTTACCAATGCATTCAAGAATCAAATAAGGCCCAAGATATTTTGGTGTCCGCTTAAAATGCTTGCATGGCCAGCCCATATACTGCATATAGGCTGCAATTTTAAGTAAGCCCATGAAAACAATGAAATCAGCAACTTGATAATTTCTTCCCCATCTTCTATAAGAATGTCAACAGCAATTATTAACGAATCCTTAGGAATATATGGAGTATGCAAGGAAGGAAAACATCCGTATAGTTGGACTCTTCCTTGCCTTAATTTCCCCTCACTACCAACAAAAGGCTTGAACTTCCTCATTAACAATTGCCCCTCCCAAGTACAATGTTTGACCACTTGATCCAAGATGGATTTAGTAATGAAATAGTAATACCATTGCTGATTTGTTATAAATTGGCTCAAAAGAGCATCCAACTCTTGAAACACCGAAGTTTGAATTACTTTTGACTCAGGGGCATTATGGTCAACCTCTTTTCCATCAATTCAGCAGTGCACAAAGAGAATCTATTGTTCTTTATGCCTTTTAGCATACATTTGACCATTGATTTTAAACTTCATAGTCATGTGATTTAAAATCCACATAACCTCATCTAAAAACAACCACCACTGAATTAATATAATCATGTCACAAGTCATTAAAGGAATCATGACTAATTCAGCGGTGTACCATTTGCCCAGCATACTCTACTATAGTTGACTGCAAATCAACTAGTTACCATTTGCTCCTATCACATTCATAGCTTTGACACCCTTAACCTGACAAAGCAATCTCTTAGCCAAGTTAATATCTATAAAGAGAGTGGATCCCGAATCAATAAGGATGTGCAACTTCTTTCCCTTGTTCCCATTAATCCTTGCACTCAGTTGAAAATGAATCAACTCCTGTTACATCCTTCAATGTAATCAGTGGTTCTTGGTTCTCTTTCTCACATCCAAATTCATTAGTACCGCCCTTATCATCAACCTCAATTATGAACTGCTTTTTCTTGCACTTATGACCTGGCACAAACTTCTCTGTACACCAGAAACACTCTCCTTTTTCCCTTTCTAATTTCAATTCCCTGCTTGACAATCTTCTAACACCACCATTAGAACTAGAAGAAGTAGCTACAGGAGGACCTATAGCCTTAATAGGATCCGGAGTTGGTAACAATGGTAGCTTACTTGCATTCTTAGGTCCTAAAAACTTATTATCATTCCAACTAGTTCCACTATTATAACCATTTTTATGACTTACAGGCCAGTTCTTCACATCAACACCAATTATTACAATTTTATCAAATAGAGCAGACATATTTGTATCCATGCTAAATCAAAGGCTTCATGTAATGATTTAGGTTTGAACATCTTAACAAGACCTTTAATCTCAGGTTGTAATCCTTTCAAAAACAAACTTGCAGCATATTAATTAGTAATTGTTACCTTATCGAGTAATCAGTCAAATGAGAGGCAATAATCCTCCAATTTATCTACCTGAGATAATGATGCTAAATTCTCCATCGTATGCGAGAATCGTCTTGTTACAGATCTGACATACTCCGACCACAGTAACTCGGATACGGTTGCGCCTGAGATTTCATAAAGAATAGAAAGGCTACAGTTTAATATTACCTTCCTCCATAGAGAGCAGAATTGCCCTCTTTTCTAGTTCAACCGCAATTCTACTAAGCCCAGCTGACGATAGGGAGTGTAGCACTGACAAATAAGTTAAAAAAAATAGTCAGAATCTATCAAATTTTCATAAAATGAATGGAAAAGGAAGATAACAAAATATGCAAATGAAAACACATACTCTGACGTATATTGATTTGATGAATCCAGAGCCTTTAAAAAGTTTTGCAATTTTTTATATTTCTCTTCCCAATGTTGTATGCTAAATCCCTTTGCATTATCCAACTGAAGAGAACTGGAATCTGCTACATGCGAGGTAGTATTGGTGTTCCCAGAAACACCGTCAGAAGTCTTTGATTCAGGAACACAAGTTGTAGAATCATTGATTGCGTGTTGTTGATGATTCTTCTCATGATGTTCATGTAGTTTCCTACTTTGATCATTTGATTTATTACTTACACTGTTTTTATGTTGTTCTGATTCTGTTTTCCTGCGTGCATAGACAAGATGGCCGTTATTACTAGCAGGCTGTTGGGATCTTTTGGTTCCTGCAAGCTTAACGGGCTCAACAACAGGCCTATTGTCTTTTAAAAGAGAGGTTCCCTCTAATTTTAGCTCCATATCTCTATTTACATTTTGCAAATCTCTTGAAGTTGCTGTCTTCCTATCCGGGTTTGTAAAGCCGGTTTCTGAATTAGCAAGAACGTATTCACTGAACTTAGAATCTGTTTGTTGAACCATCCAGGATGACTGTCACCATAGAATTAATTCATAAGATGCCAGCTTAAATATATCAGATTGATGAAGCTAATCTATGCATTCATAATTAAGAGGGTTAAGAACACATGTTGTTCTGCAAGCCAATTGATTAAACTTCGAAAGTGTTACATCTCAGAAAGACCAACTAAACTGAAATTCTCAAGTCCCAATCGACCATCAAACCGAATAACACACACACACACACACACACGATGAATTTGGATTGAATAACTCTCGATCTCATTGCCGGCAAAATATAACTCTAAAGCTGATTACAAACTAATAGCCATAGAGGTTACTTATACAGAAAGAAAATGCAAAGAACGTAAAGAAAATATAAAACCTAGATTCTCAAGCAACACGAGTATCGGTTTGATCGGGCAACCAATTGAAAAATTAGGGCAAATGAGCTACAATTTTAGTGAGAATGTGAATGCCTAATTTGCTGGTGATCAAGAGAAGAGAAGGATGAGTAAGCTAACGGCTAACAAGCAAAATTAGGTTATCAATTTCACTAATTACGGATGCCAACGAAAATTATTAAAGTCTTAACAACAAATTAATAATAGAAGAAACCTAAAGATTGAAAGAGAGAAGTTACTAATTAGGAAGAAGATATTATTATTATTATTATTATTATTATTATTATTATTATTATTATTATTATTATTATTATCACCTTGAAAGAAAAGAAAGAGACAGAGAAAGAGAAAGAGGTTGATCAACTCACTGACTCCAACGCTGTGTTCGTTGTTGCCCGTTATCATCAACTGCTTCGACTTATTCTTATTCTATGCCTTTATATTATTATTATTATTATTATTATTATTATTATTATTATTATTATATAAACATCATACTTGCTTGTAATAATAATATCGTAAATATTGTTAAATCATGTCATTATTAAAATAACACAAAACAAAATATTTCATTTAATAGAGATTAATACCCTTGAACAAAATGATATAATCCATACCAAATCTTTTTGTTCAAACAATTTTTTCATAAATATTAAATAGCCTTTTGGTTTTCATAAGTTGTTGCGAGAGAAGGCTTCATGTAATGATTAGGGTCAGATTTCAACTTTGTTTAAAAGCGCTTACACACGCAATATCATTAGTTAAGTCACGGGAGTTATGTTTTTAACTCAATATAAAGTTTTAACTAGCATAATTAAAAAGTATTTTGAAATATGACAATGTTCTTGACTGCAACAATGAACAAATGTTGACAGTCGTGTCTGAGTATTCGTGTTCAACACGGTTCCTTTAAGGTTACACTACATCTTCCTATCAACTTGAACTTTGGACATAACATTCCTTTTATTATTGTCCAGTTGTTGTTCATCACAGGTTCATATACATTATCGGTGAGATAATTATCACATCTTCTACCGTGTGTGTAACCGAATTCTTGACTTGCTTCAGTACAACAATTATAAGATTAGTATAACAACCACAATTGACTAGTTCGTGCCGATCCATTCGTTAGTATGAACGTTCAGTAGCTTTACTTGGTGAAATGTGTTGAGCTGACCAACATACTGCGTGCGAGCTTCTACAAGCTTGACAGACCACCCGTTCAATATATTAACCAACATATGGCCGGTATAACATTTAATTCTTAACATATACTTCACAAGTGTAAATGTAATCATCAAATCTTTACATGAGTTTGACCCAACAAAAACTTAGAATCTGAAGGCATCATGACTGTGAGTCAAGTATGAATGATAATGGTAGTTGACTAAATGTGATGTGTTGATTCTAAATCACCAAATGTTAGGTTTGCCCTCAATCGGTTCGTCGTACTTCAAACATAATAAACTGATGTCAATGAGCTATGTTTCAAACTGACATGATTATTCATATGCTATTGGAAAACAAATAATTAAAAACTGAAGCTATAAGTATAATCCCCTAGCAAATTAGGCATTGGCAAACAGCCTCACATGTATTCTATCAAAATAACACTCTTAAATATTTATAAGAAAAATACAATGTGAATATACATTTGCACACATACAATACATCACGTAGCGTCGCGACAAATCAAAGTAATTCTTATTAAAATTGTACATATACATATATATAGCGAGATTCATATCAGAACCCTTAAATAATTAGGAACCAAATAAATCTCGTATCATATTTTAACGAGAACCGACTTATTTAAAAAATTGAAAAGAAAGATCCTTTTACCAAATTGGCATATGTAATATGTTGTTTGAAAGATGTCACAAAATATGCTCACATTTGCTCATTTGTTGCAGAAGTGCATTAGCTTTCCTCTGAGCTCTACTTGTTCCAGTTTTACTCAACTCCACCAAATGATCATAAACACCATATTGCAATGCAGCCAATATCAAACAAGAATTATTCAACCCGAGCTCGAGAAGAACTGCGGTTGCACACTCCTTGTTTTTTGGAGTCCCGTCTTTAACGAACCCGACAAGCGTCTCGATAACTGACAGCTGCCCGATCCCAGTCTGCCCTTCCGGATGCTTTGCAAGAAGTGAAAGAATTGAAAGTGCTTCATCCACCATCCCTAAAGACTTATCTTTCAAAAGATGAAGCAACGGTTCGATAATCCCCGCTTTTATAGCTCGGGTTTTGTTTGATTGGTTCAGTGAAAGATTAAATAAAGCAGTTGCAGCGTCTTTTTTGCCTCGGATTGACCCATTTTGTAAAAGTTTGACCAATGGCGGGATCCCTTTCAAGCAGCCAATCATCACTTTGTTTTCGTTTAACATTGACAGACTAAACAAAGTAGCAGCCGAGTTTTCCCGAGCTTCATCCGTACCTGTTTGAAGAACTTCAATAACCGCAGGGATCGCGCCTTCTCGGGCTATAAGACGCTTATTAGCCTCGTCGAGTGATAAGTTTAACAACGCGGTTACCGAGTGTTCTTTGACCTTTTGGTCAGGGGAGTAAAGGAGTTTGACCAAAGGCGGGATTGCCCCACAATTCGCGATCAAGATTCTATTTTCGGGATGCTCCTTGGATAACATTCGTATCTTCTCGACGGCTTGACATTGTGTAGTGAGTTGACTCGATGACATGTTTTGGATCAACGAAGATACCTCGTCTATGAAGGCGTTTTGGTGTTCTGACATCATGTGGCTTTCCTTTTTTGGTAAATCAAAGTTGTTCTTTTCACACCATTGGATGATGAGGTTCCTGAGTGCAAAATTTGGGGCGAGTGCTAGGTGACTCAATGTTTCTCCAGTTTTGGGGCACGTTCGGTGATTTGAATTTAACCATTTTTGGATGTTTTCTCGCTCATATGTCTACAAAAGTTTGCACTAAATGAGTTAAAATTAATCGCTAGAACATTAAGAAACATTACAAGATCTTTGTCTTATGGTTGACCATTAACACAAGTCAACATCTACGTCAACCATCAAGGGGTGGCACAGTGGTAACAGGTAAGCGTCTAATCCCTCCCTTAAGTTCGAATCACTGGTTTCTGCCCTAATCCCTTGATGGTCAACTGCCAAGCGTAAGTAGAGGAATAAATAAGACAAGCCGCTTGTGAGCAACTCAATATTGGCTCGCTAGACGATCGAACCAATACGAGCTAGCTCGAGCTCGAGCCCGAGCCTAAAAGTAAGCTTGTTTATCGAGCTTGAGCTAGCTCGCAAGCCTTAACAAGTCCTATAACTTGTATAATTTGTATATATTATTTTAAATATATATTTAAATAATATTATATATTATACAATTACGATGAAGTATCTAAATAATTATTATGTCATATATAAATTAGAACAAAAATATATAGAAATAATAATTATAAAATGTATATAAGTTAATTAAGAAATAAGAAACCAGCCGAACCTAAGTTGGTTCGCGAGCCTAAACGAGTTTATAATTTATATAGTTTTTATTCAATATACTAAATAAACCGAGTTCGAGCTTCAACAACTACTCACAAACCAAGCTTGAACTTTAGAAATAGAACTCGAAACAAGCCGAGCTCGTACTCAGCTCGACTCATTAATGGATACCCCTACGTGTAAGCTACAGTTTACTTGCTCCCACCAGTTAGTAGGATATTGGAGGGGCCCATGAGTTTTCCCTAACATGTTCTCATGGTAACCACTAAAATGAGCACCAAAGTTGGGCCTAAAAAGTCAAACTCAAGAAGACAGAGCAAATATACCTGTCCGGTAGCAATTATAACCGGATCCGTCATGATCTCAAGAGATATTGGACAAAGAAACTCATGAGGAATCAACAAAGACAGGCATCTATCCAAGCATCTTAATGATGGAGAATCTTCAAGAACTTTATTGCCATCAGTCTCATCAAAGCCTGCAACTTTTTTGAATTTCTTCAAAAGATCTACAATATGTTCGGTACTCTCTACATGCTTCGTAGTACCTCTTTCTTTCACTAGTTTTTTAACAGCTACCGTCTCGATTTCTAAGTCTCCAATGGAATATAAATCTAGTTTCTTTGCAAGTCTTTCTAATATTGCAATATCCGCGTTTCTTTCATCGTTTTTTGAGAAAATGATCATCATGTCCATGGCTAGTTCTATGTCTAATGTGTCCGTTCTTCGTTTAGCTCCTTGTAGTTGCTTCTTAAGTAGCTCAATCTATGAATATCAAAAGCAAGAATTAAAAAATTTGTTCCAAGAAAACCTTTTGAGGTCAAACAAATAACTTTCGACTTCATAATACACATGAATATAATTTCAACTTTAAGATACCTTTGACATTGTCAAACCCTGTTATACAAGTAGTTCAATTAGTGAATTTTAATGTTTGTTTTGTAGAATAAATTTGCATCAAGGTTTTGGTTCGAAAAGTAATAAGTCTGACCTCAAAAGTCAAACCATGATGTAAAATTCAAATGATTTAGTTGATTATGTCTCATGATGATACATAATTTACTGAGTAGTAAAGGTGAAACAAGGTAAGCATAGTTATGCATCCATAGTCGGTTGCATATGCATTCACTTTTCATGTTTGCCTTATAAAAGTCAAAACTATCAAGTTTCAAAATTTGATACTAATAGATTATATATTTCTATACCAATACTCATTCTCCAATTTTAGCATGGTGGTAACTTTTTTTACGGTAATACTTATTAATTTGTATAAATTTGAAGTTGGAAAATAGAGTGTTTGACCAGCAAAAGTCCACCCCTAAATCTTTGGATCTGGGCTCAAAACAGAAGAATATCTTCATTCCATAATGCCCTTTTGATAAAACAAGAGGAAATGGTCACATGTGCACATGAACATGAAGTGTTTCAGTTTTTCCCCTAATATTCTCATTAATAAACAAATAAATTTGCTAAATGCATGTTACAACTTGTATAGCACGTTATTTAATTTCTCTTTTCAAGCATTCTCAACGCGGTATCTTTCATTTTTCATATATGAATATATAAAACTAACTTTGAGTAGATAACCGCAAGAACAACAATAAACATTTGTGGGTAGCGTTGTTCAGATGTTACTGGTGTTTACATCACCGTCTTATGTGTCACATTTAAAGCATTAATTACAGGTGTTAATGCGGTTCTCATAGTTCTTAGAAAGGGACGTTCAATACATAACCAATCTTAGTAAAGAACCGCACGAACACTTGAAGTTATTATTTTAGTTGTGATACATATGACGGTTATTTAACCGGCTTTTATTCTCTCTGAGATTCGTATAATGAAGTTAAGAGAATCTAAAGACCAACCAGAAGTTAGCATATCAGATCTTTTGATTTCAACCAAACTTGTTTATATATTAATTATCCCTAATATAAGAATATAAAACCAACTAATATAAGGATTTAAGGGTCATAAAGTCAATTGAAGAACACAAAAAGGCATTTAATATAAAGATTATAGGTCAAGATTCAACTAACTTGTTCTTGAACTTCTTCAGAGATTCCAAGTTCTTCATACATCAATCCATCTAAAGCTTCATTCAACTTATCATACACATTATGAAATCTACACATAACTGCATCACCCTCCAATGCCTGAACCAGAATAAAAAAAAAGTTAAGTAATTTGACAAAAATACCCTTGCAAGATCTTGAAACACCAAAGCTCATAACTAACCAGAAAGATCTTGCTCCCAAAGTTACATTGCTTCAACAACTTCTTAGCAGAAAGCAGAGCCTTTTTAAGATGAACAAAAGACTGAAATGCCCTTGTGGGTATAGCCTGATTAATCTCTTTAATCTCTTCCAAAAGTGGGATTAAAAGCTTTAACCTTCTCACAAGCTTCAAACACTCTTTTCTTTGTGTTCTTCTGAACCCAGTGTAAGATCCCACTGCCTCAATCATCTCCATCATCTCTGCAACCACATCATTACCATTACCACTGCCATCATCACCTTCATTGTTTCTCAAAATACCCATGTTACCCTTGTCAGCCATATTAATCAAGATTCAAGATTCAAGCATTATTAAATAAAATAAAGCTGAATGCTTTAAGTGCAATCTTTTAAAGAAAATGGGCTTTGTTTCTTTGGGTGCTGGCTAATTGATTTCATTGGAGAAAATGAAAATAAAAAGAAATGGAGGATAAGAATGGGAGTGAAAGTAAAGGCACCAGGAAAAGGCGGCCCATTTTATAGATTTATTATTTATAATTTATAATAATGTTTAAAGACTCATTTTCATCTTCTTCTTGTACCCATCGTTTTATTTCATTTTGTGGAAGAATCTTGTTGCAAGTTAGTAATTGTTTTATAAATAAAAATATTGAAAAGAATGTGATTAGGTGTCTTGAATGCTACAAATTTAGGTGAAATTGACAATACTCAATAGTAAGCTCAAAATTGACCTATAAGTTAAAAAAATTTTTAACTAATATTGAATGAGAAGTGCAACACTTTTCACTTATGTTGCCTACATAAATGCATGAAAAAAAAAATTAAGGCGATATTGTTGCCAAAACTACGAGTGAGTGAAAAAAAAATTGATCGAGGACTCGTAATCAATACTAGGTTGAAAGGTAAACAAGGTTAGAAAGAAACATATTTGACAACTTAAAATTCAATGGAGACATGAAGGTAAAGCTTGACTTGTTGTCTCGAAGATGTGAAGGAAGAAATCTGAATTCTTGAAAGCCATGAGATCAAACAATGACAATCTACAAATCTAAATTCTTCTCGGATAATTCATATCTGAAACCTTGTATTTGTTAAAGTTGATGAAAGAATTAAATACTAATGGTTTTGTTCGATTTGGTTAAAGTTCATTATATGCACATACTTTCTATGAATGAAACAACATTTTGCACCATGGTCTTGAGTAGTGATAAAAACGTGATGTTAAGCGATAAACATGCATAGTAAAACCATAAAGTGGCATTGAGGTGCTAAGAGGTTGCATCGTATGTAACAATCGGCTCATCATGACAATCATTATTGACCGCTTCTTTTATAGGAGATTTTTCCCACCATCATAAATAATACATTATAGTGGTTGTGTTATCATTTGTAGTGTATAACCAATGTTGACTATTTCGCCCACAAGGAACTCATGAATGTGTATGTTTTTTTTTCTTTCTTTTTTTTGCTTGAATGCAGACTTCCTATGAGACCACTCATTCTATATTACATTGACGTAAACACGTTTAATTATGGAGTTCTTTCCTCACTAATAACTAATAATCCGAAAAGTCTTGGTGTTACTTGAGATTGAGCATTCCTTATAACTCATTATCTCTTATATACTAAATGATGTTGCGTTTTCTAAGATTTAACGTCGAATATGTTACTAGTCTTACCGGGAGAACTGAGACAAGCAAATGAATGAGACATGGTTTAATGACCATGATTAAAATAAAGAACATGATGAATATTGTTACACTAAGTATAGAGTAGATTATGAGACCGACTCACTAATGATGAAATATGTGGACGCTAAGCTTAAAATAAAGTTTTTTTTTCTTGGGATATTATAAGGCAAATACAAATGGCGTGTATTTGTGCGAAGAGTTTTCATATTGATACATGTGGTATTTGCGTGGATAGAAGAGAATGGCCAAAGAAAAGATATGTGTTCATGGAGGCAACTTTTACATAACGACAATGATGGACCGTTTGATAGTTATCATTTGAAAAGAAAGGAAAGGTGTATGTCATACCAATTTTATGATTTCCAATACATGCTAGCATAGTTGTAAAAACTCACTAGACGTCAATCAATCCTTGTAAATTCTGATTAATCCTCGATTAATCTTGTTTAGTTGCTAGTCCTCTCTCATCAATCAGCTAGCGATTAGATGTTACTACAACACTGCATGTTAGTAAGTTTAGACATCAAATTTATGATTTTTGACTCAAATTCACTCATTATTCACCAAAATATTCAAAATGGGTTTTACAACCTTTCGCCCCACAATTTTGGTTCCTAAACATGTGAAATTGTTTTGAATACTTTAAACCATGTGTGCCTATTAACTCACAAAAATCATAATTTGGCTCTATTTGCATAAAAATGTGATTTTAGAGCTAGGGTACCAAAAAGACCCAAATACCCTTAAGAATCACCCGCGGGTCAGAGGGCAACTCCTCATATGACACCCGCGGGACAAACAGATCACCCGCATGACTCAGTAAAGGAAGAATAATGATACTCCCTAGAGACTATGTGTGGGAACATCCAGACGCCCTCAAAAGTCATCCGCAGAATAGTATTCTCACCCTCAAATATGACCAGAAGGCAATGTCATAGGACAGCTGTAATCAACTAAGTACTTTCTAGAAGATTTATCAAGATCCTTTCTTGGGGAATACGTGATCCGTCAGCCAATAAGAGAATGACACACGGCCAGATTGTTATAACCATGCACATGGTCAGGTTTATTCCGACCTATTACAGGAGGACACATGTCCAGGTTGTT
This sequence comes from Bidens hawaiensis, assembly GCF_021521415.1. Taxonomy (NCBI): domain Eukaryota; kingdom Viridiplantae; phylum Streptophyta; class Magnoliopsida; order Asterales; family Asteraceae; genus Bidens; species Bidens hawaiensis. Next base: position 177,597 of record NW_027505280.1, on the reverse strand, counting down.
ACAACCATGCACATGGGCCGTATAGCTCAACCTATCACTTGAGGGTACGTGTCCAGACGGTTATGAGAGCATTTTCTAGAAGAGGACAGCGGACCAATAATATTCCCTCATCCTTCGGCTATAAATAACTTCACAATCTTCATGAGGTATTTATTCACTCCCAACTATCTACTCTAAATACTCTAAGTACTTTATCTTCACCGGAATAGTACTTATTCTCACACCGGAGGGTGTTTACGTGAAGACCCCCCCCCCTCTTGTCCTTCCCGTAACGAGCTCACGGTGTCTGTTTTGCAGGTTTCTGTCACTGGACTTTGGGATATTGGACTCGTATCGTTGTCGGTTTTTGTTTGTACCCTACCTTGTGGGCTCATTGGATCTAGGACCCGTTAAGGCGATTAGATCTGTGTTTCTTCATTGGTTTCATCCGTGCTTGTGCTAGAACTGTGAAAGTTTTTTTTGTTGGTTTTTGGTTCGTACGATATGAGTCAATTTCTTGAAGGGCCAACAGGAACCCCCTACAACTGTTATACGCACTACTGATGTCGAAGTACTCGGAGGTCTTACTCCAGGTGACTTAGGACGTAGTACTGTGGAAACTCGCCGGATCCGTACCGAATTAGGTCTGGAAGATGGTTACGACAATTTTGAGCCGGTGAGAACCCATCGTCAAAATTCCAGAGCTATGGGACCTTTATCCCCTGAAGAATGGTTCCGTATCCAAAAGGAAAATGCCACAGCCAAGTACGAGCGCATGGTTCGTGAAGAGCGACTTCGTGCTCGTACTCTAGCTTATGATGAATCTCCTAGGAGATCTCCTTCTCCTCCCACAACGGTGAGGAGGAGTCAGATGCGTCATAGTCTTCAGACGGAGAGATCTCCTGGAGAAGAATGGAGGAGGTGTGACCGTCCTCGTATGGTCATGCGTGTCCCCTCCTATAGAGACGAGCATGACAGTTACGATCCGACGTATCGTCCGGGTGAATTCAGTTATTACAGCGGTGATAGCAGGATTCATGGGCGAGAAGGAACTAGTCGTCCGCAGGCGATAGTTCGTCAGGCCGAATACCATAGTGATGCTGAAGAAGATTTCACCAAGCTATATCGTCCGGCATCCTTTGCTGAAAAGTCCAAATTCATCGCACGCATTGCAACAGCCCCCGTTCCCGGTCAATGCAAAAATTCCAACGTTTGTGGGGAAATACAACGGGATGACTGATCCTAGTGACCACCTATTGAACTTTGTGGCTGCGTAGGGAGTCAGCAGTTGGACTTTTCCTTACTGGTGTCACATGTTCGCTTTGACATTCACTGGGGCAGCACGTGAATGGTTTGAGAAGTTGCCGGACGGGCAAATTAAAAGTTGGGATGAATTTGTGGCTAAATTTTCTCAACATTTCAGCCAACAGAATAAGCACACCTGTGATCCGTCTGAAATATTGGATATGGTTAGACGAAATAATGAGTCTATTGAAGACTTCATTACTCGGTTTAACAATGAGAGTCTCAATATTGGCGGAATAAGTGAAGACATGTTGGTGGGAGCCTTCCGTAAAATGTGAAGAGTAATGAAATGATTCGCACTCTAACTGGCAGAGATGGGATGCCTACGTCTTGGAACGATATAATGTCCGCAGCAAAGCTGTTCGCAAGGACCGAAAAGAATTTAGGTACTAATAGCCAAAAGCAAATTCCAAAGGTGGAATTTTGACCTCCGTGGCCAAACAGGCAGGCCAAGGGAACCATTTAGTCAAGGCTCCAGCCTTCCGCGGATAGATCGAAACAGCTTGACGTAAGATCATTGATAGGCAACAAGAACAAAGCGAACTCTTCAGCGCGAGTCACTATGTAACATCCCAAGGTTTCAAAAAATAATATTTTATATATTATTTCTTATGATAGACAAGTTTACTCGAGCTAGTAAAGAAATAATAAAATAATAAGGATAGAGAGATAAGTAGGCTAATTAGATGGAGCTAATTATGGACCAAAAAAGAAAGATGGGCCTTAGGTCCATGGGCTTAAGGGCGTATAAATACCCATTAAACCCTAATCCTTTCCATTCCCATCCATTCTACACCTTGCCTACACCATAAAACACACACATACTCTCCTACTTACGGCCGCAAGAGAGAAAACAAGATCCGAGACTTAAACCAAGATAAATATTAATAGATCTTGGATATTTAAGCAAGATACAAGATCCTAGTTCATAAACAAGCTAACCCGAAGCCTAAAAACGCTTAAAGGTACGTGCGTTAACCTTAAAGGTTACGTTTTTATGAACGGTTTGCCATGAAACCTAACCCTAGAGTAGATCGGGTCTAGATGTTTCATAAAAATGCAAACTTGATATTAAAAGATGAACTTAATCGGCTTGTTACCTGAAGACCTAGCTAAAACGTGTTTGATATGGATAAAGGTTTAAACTTTATACCTAAAAAGGGTTGGATCTTGATAAGGAAATACTAACAGATGTAAAACGGTTAGGATGAGTAGAAAATGTGGCTAAAACCAATGATATGAACCATAAAACAGTTAACTAAGCTAGGGTAGAAATGCTAAGATAGAAAAATGAACTGAAAGCATCAGGTATGGGGTTCTCAGTGACCTTAGTTCTCGGTCACGAGTTCCCGGTGAGTTCTCGGCCACGAGCCCCCATTGAGTTTTCGGTCAAACTAGAGTTTTCGGTCAACACAAGTTCTCGGTCAACACGTGTTCTCAGTAACTCGAGTTTTCGGTCAAATAAGAGTTCTCGGGTCACCTTGAGTTATCGGCTGAGTTATCTGCCTCAGAGTTCTCGGCCAGTGAGTGGCCAATTGTGGTCTGTGGGTCTGGCCTAACTAGGCCCAGAAGCCAGAATGAACAGTGGGCCTGAACTAACTAGTTAGCCCATCTGCATAAATTAAACAAATGAACCCGACTCAGACAATTTGTCAGTTAACTGAAATACCGACTTAGCTAATTATGCGGTTAATTAACATATATATATATATATATATATATAATAACAGTTAGCCGTGCACAAACCAAAACCAAAACCAAAACCAAAACCGAAAACCTCTGAAAATTCAACATGCCAACTGAGATGAGTGAAGCAATCCCTGTTTCCCGACATCCGAGAAACGATGCCCGCCATGTTTCCAAAACCGAGCTTCTCTTGAAACTTCAAGAATTCGTGAAAGAACTCACCGAAATGAATTTCCTTGCGGAGATGCGTCTCGTGCAACTCACCGAATCAGTGGAAAACATGAAAATGGAACTCCGAGACATCAACGAGCAACTCCAGTTTCAAGTTCTCGGTTTCACATATTTTCCACCACCGGGACCATTCGGAGGAGGAGAGCCTTTCGGGGAATTTAGGAAACTTAACCTTTTGTTTTCATGTGTAAACAAGTGCATTAAGCACAATGTGTTAGGACTTCGGCTTAACCCGATTATTTTCTTTTCCTAGGAAACCCGGGGCTTATCCCGTAATTGTTCTAGGATCTTTATTTAATGAAAAGTAATATTTTAGATGACCAAACTTCCAAATTATCTCAATAAACGTCATTCTAAAAATTCCGGATCATGAATCATGTTGAAAACTAAAAGGAAATTCACTGTGACAAAAGCACGGGGCCGTGTTTTCCTAAGCACGGTGCCGTGGTCACCCTAGAATCTTCAGCATGATACGCGCTGACTCCGTACAATTCTCTGACTCAGAAACATTTATTCCTCTAGCAGCACGGGGCCGTGCTTCCAAAAACACGGTGCCGTGTTCTACTTTCCAGTCTCTATATAATGCATGCATAAATTCACTATTCCATTCACACCAAACAAAAACTACCTAAATGGAAAGAAAATGGATGGAATGGAGGCCAGTGAAGAAGGGGAAACAACATGAATTTTCCTTCCTTGAGGAAGAAATCATGAGACTCCAATGCATCGTAAGAGATCAAGTTGAAAGCAACATGCAAACCAAAGCTCGAGTAGTCGAGTTAATAAACAAAGTCGACCTGCTTAGGTTTGAGAACTTCCATGTTGTGGATGGCCACCACAAAGATGTGACTTCCAAACTTAACTTTCTCAACCGAGAAATTGTCACGCTCAACAAAAAGCTTGACGAACTTTTGGAAGCCAAACGAGCATCACCACACATCCAGGACTTGTTCGGGAGTGGTGGCCGTTGAAGTTCTGACTTCGTTTCGTGTTTAAGTTGTTTCCGCTAGTACTATGTGTTAGAACCCTGAGAATTGTTGTTGTACTTTCCATTTCATCTATCTTTAATTATGTCTTTAGTTTTATGTTTTTAATAAAATTTAGGATGTTTAATTACCAAGTGTTAAAATAACCAGAAAATAAAAACCCAGTTAAAAACAAACCAGCTCGACAAATAAACAAAATAAACAAAACAGTACTGTATGCACTAAGCAGCACGGTACCGTGCTCCAAAAGCACGGGGCCGTGTTTTTGGTCCAGAACAGTTACGAGTTTTAAACTTAATAAAATAACTTTCTCCAACCACCAACCCTAATACAACTACATTCTGAACCAAAAACCGCCAACCTTCAACCATTTTGTTAATTTCTTTATCAAATCTTCGATTCTAAACCTAAGGTATGTTAATTTAACAATTTCATTGTCCAAATTCGTCATTTTAGGTTAGTTTAACCCTAAAATCGCTCAAAATCGACCAAATCGGGTCAAAACCCGAAAAGGGCATGGGTTAGTTTGCTTGCATATGATGAATAGATTGTTGAATGTTTGATGGTTAGGGTTTAATTGAAAGAAACAAATCGGGTTTTGGGTGTTAGCATAAATACCCGACACACCATTAAACCCAATTGATATAATCGGTTAGAGACGAGGGTTCGAGTCTGGGTAATTTTGAAATAGAAATTAAAAACACGAGCCGTGCACAAAACAACACGAGTCGTGGTCAACCAAAAGTCAAACATCAAAGGAACTGAATCAGAAGCAGCAGCACGGGGCCGTGCTTCTGAAAGCACGCCGCCGTGTGCTTTGCTCTCTGTTTCAGCAAATTGAAATTTTTTCATGAATTTTGACAAATTTAAGTATAAAGTGCAGATGGCCGAGTATGGGGAAGAGTTTCATGCATTCCTAATCTTCGGAAACCGCAAGACAAAGGACCGATTGGCAAACGAAAGACTAACCTATCTCAACAACAGATATCCAGAAGCCCACTTCCATGCATGTGAAGAGACCCCAAGACACGTCAACCAATGGAACCGCTATCAGAACATTGTAAAGGGACCTTAGAGACGGGTTTTTAACCAGATAGGGGATTCAGTGACAGAACTTACAAAAGAATTCCTGGCCTCGTTCAACATAAAGAAGAAAAAGTTTGACATGTGGGATAACAAGGCAATTGAGTTCCGACGTGGGAGTGTTTGGCATACAACTTCTGTCACTCAACTGGGAATTGATTTGGGTATTTACACGGCCGAGGAAACTGACACAGATATCTGGTTCGATGATAAAACAACTTTCACAGATGAAGGTGATGATGATGAAGCTGAAGCAGGTACCATTAGGGAAGAAGCTTGGGAACAGTTGAGTTATGGAACAACAACGTATAGGCCAAGCGTCTCAAAAAGATCAGCACTGTGTGACCCGCTGATGAGGTACATCCACCGTTTGCTGAGTCATACCGTCACGGCTCGAGGGCATAGTGAGGGGGTTGTTAACATAAGGGATCTTTGGGCGTTGTACTGCATGAAAAACGAAATACCATGCAATATCACTATGCTATTTTGCAAACTTTTCATGTCAAATGCTACTGCCCGAGGAAATTCACCGATCTTCGGTGGTCCCTGGATCTACAACCTCTACAGGACCTATGGTGCAGACACAGAAAGAACTCCAAGCCCAGACATGATAGCTCTCAACCTTGATTAATGTGAAAGCATGCAAATGGTTCAGCAAATCAGCCCAGGTATGTTGAGATTCTGTGATAAGAACAACCAAGTTTGGGACCCAGAAGACCCGTCAGAGATGATGATACAGGATGTGCATGAGAGACGACAATCATCGCTCAGACAACAACGCCGCCGAACCTATCATCAGAGAGGAGGCCCATCTTCATCAGGGTTCGGCCCCAGTTCGTCACACGATAGCCGATACTCTTTCAAGGGTATATATAGACTTATTGATCAATTCTCAGCTAACACTACCGCCTCATTTAACAGGATTACAGAGCAGATGGCTGCCTCAGATGCACATAGAGCAGCCGAATATGCAGAGACGTGGCGAGAGATTGATCGGTTGGGTAATCGCATGGACAGGCAGTGGGGACCATTTGACCCGGACACGGGTAATTGATGACTGGCGGCACTGGTAGGTCGGGCATGGGCTTGGGTTGGTAGTATTTTATGAACTTATTTGTGTTTTGAACAATTTACTTTTCGTCGTACTTGTTTGTTTGTTTTTTATGTTGGTTTGGATATTTTTATGGCCGTGGGTGCCAAAGACATTATGCTAGGAGCTAATTTAACCCGATAGGGCAAGGGATGGATGATTCCATACCCAATTTTCAGCAGTTTATGCTTGGTTGTTTGTGGATATTTGCAGTTTTATATACAGGTAAAAAAATAGAAAAACGGACGAAAAACAGGGGACGCTCTGTCGAAATTTCGTTGACCCGTAGGGAAGTAACTCTCCATTTTTACCCATAATACTCAATTAGAATTTTTATATTTCATGAATCTTGTCACATTGAGGACAATGTGAGATTCAAGTGTGGGGAGGGGAATTACTTGACCAATTGTTTATCCAACTAATTATAAAAATTCTCTAAAACAAATATTTTTTGCAGCAAACAAAGATTACTTAAAAACCTACAGAGAAAACCAAAATTTTTTTTGCAAATAACCAATCATTACATAAAAGTGAAAACGTAAGAAGAAGTTTTTGTAATATTGAGAACAAATTTATGCAAAATATGGCGTTAATACCCAATTCCTCCGTTACTGTGAGATAAACCTCATGCCGTATAAATATTTTTTTCGGAAGCTTTGAGTGAGTCATATGTTTCGTGTGATTTATAACTTGTCGTAATTATTCATTTCAAGACCGCACGAAGCGTTGTATAAGGAAGAAGGTAATATCTACACAATTTGATCAAACCCATTACCAAAATTACAAAACCCAAAAATCCGATCACCTTATCCACTTTCACCGGTAAAATACAACACTGGTCTTTTACTGGCAGACCCGAAAGAACTGGAAATGCATTCTTTCGATTTCAATTTCCTTTGCTGCATACACTTTGCAAAACCTAGGTTGCCTCCAGAACTTAGGGAGAGAATTTTTCTCTTTAGCAAAGAGGTGAGGAAAAAGTGGCGCCAAAACGAACAAAGGCCACCATTCTGTGGAATTTCCAAGAACGCAATGAAGAGAAGAGCGAAAAGATATGAACGATGTTTAGGTTGCGGAAACTGGTCCCACGAAGGAAGATGTAGAAAAAGTCAAACTCAGTCTCAACATGAATATATCGAACTAATGAGGGTGGGGGCTATTAGGCTCAAAGCCGAACGATCCATTAGAGTTGAAAGTTATATTCAGAATACGATTGAGGAAGAATTGATCCACATCCTCGATAAAACCAGTCTTGACGATATGACCTTAAAAGAGTCGTTAGGTATATAAAAAAAAACTCTCTCGGAGAAAAGGAGCTAACCATTGAAGACATCTCAAAACTCCCGACAATCAGCGGAAGTTGTATTTAAATTAACCCTTGAACCACCACAAAATACCAATCCCCACTCACACTAAACCAAAATCCCTTTTACCTTCTGATCTATGCAACCCTTCAAAAGGTGGAGATTTGAACTTGTTACAAGCTTATTTATCACAGGTTGCATTTTGGCTAAAGAGTGTTCACATACATACATCACAGGTATGATCAGATATAAAACCGAGTGTGAGTGAACACTGCGAGAACGTGACGTTTTGCATAAACGTAAGCTCATAAAAACAAAAGTTCTCTCTTATTTTTCATCTTCCTGGAGCTCATTTAAGGAATAACGATAATCTAAGTTTGCTGTTTTTAGAGGATATTTATAAGAAGATTGCTTGAGGACAAGCAATGTTCAAGTGTGGGGATGTTTGATGTACATAGAAACATACATCTTTTTGGCATCAAATAATCTCTAAAAACTGCAATTTCTATCTAATAGCATAGCATAAAAGACTACTTATCATAATAAAACATAATTTCAGGTGAAACTAAGCCCTAAACAAAGAAACAAGAAAAAAGACGAAGAAAAGCAGAAGAAAACACAAGAAAACAAAGAAACACGCCCCCATGCCTCAAGAAACACGCCCCCATGCTTTTGGAACAAGAAAAGACAAAATCTGGAAAGAAAATCACGGGGCCGTGGACGAGAATGCAGAAAAGACAAAGAAGAATTGAGCACATGTCACTAAAAAACACGGAGCCGTGCCTGCCAACCACGGGGCCGTTGCCAGCTCACAGAAAAGAAAAACAAATCTGGCACATGTCAAAAAGAAGCACGGGGGCGTGCTCATCAAGCACGGGGCCGTGCCTCACCATCCAGATTTCCTATAAATAGTGACTCATGTTGCACTCATTTGGTGTGCCTTGAAAAGAATTCTCTCCGGTTTTCACTTATAAAAACACACACTAACACTCACTTTGAAGATATACGTGAGTGCGTGGGAGGGAAAGCCTCTATGTGCTCTCGTAAACAAGTGGTTAAGGCTTAGGTGATAGATAAATTGCCAAGCGTAAGTTGAGCAGGATAGATAGAGGGCTATGTGTCTTCGGACACGTATATAGATGCTTGTAGTGGTTGTATGGTAAGGTTCTTGATTAACCAGAACTCACTCAGTGTAGCTGAATTTTAGTATGCACGCAGGTAATCAGGTTCAAAGAACTGGCATGAGGATGACCCATGGCATGGATTGAATGGCTGGATCCGAAGATAAAAGAAATAATGCTTAAACACGATGATTTATGTTGTGATTTAAAGACAAGTTAGAATGTTTAGTAATCTATGACTGAAGTTTTATGTATTCCGCAAATGTTTTAATTAACTCTGATTGGTAAGAATTGTGTTTATGAGGAAATCCAACATCCAAATGTGAGGCACCGGTAACGGGGCCTTACAAGTTGGTATCAGAGTAAAGTTCGAGAGATTTAAGCATTCTACATGCTTAGACTCAAACAGAGAATGAGATTTAAGTAAGAAGATGCCAGTTCAAGAATGCCATGTGTCACTCAAGCAAGCTCAGTAAAGGTAAAGTGTATGGTTAGATTAGCTTAATTGCTAAAGAAAGAATATGTGTATGATAGGGACATGATTAAATTGATTGTTTGATTGATTAACTGTTTGAAAGTAGAGACTAGCACAAGTGAGATCATAAGAGGAAGTATGTAGAACCTGAGGAGTAATGCAAATAGTTAATTACACTTGGCCAATGTCATTAACTACTTACCTTACGAAGCATGTGCTAAATAGTCCTTTGAGTGATGACGTTTGTGTTTTATCTTTTAGAATACGATGGCTGGAACGGGAGGAAATGTGGAAACTTGAGGAATTGTGAGAGCTGGAGGTCGCACTGGACGTCGTGGCAGGCCTCGTCGTGTCCGACAACCTTCGGTTGAAACAACTTCCAACACCTGAGATGAAGGAAGTGCAGCTGGGAGAAACCCGAACAACAATGAGAGGGTTCAACTAGATCCCTTAATCCAATAAGCTATTGTTCAAGCTGAAGCCTCTGCTGTGAAGAACTTGACTCCTGAAGGGGCTGGTGGAGATGGTAGGAGGGAGGAAGAGAGGGAAAGAGAGGCTTCGAATTTAGTTAAGTCCATGAAGGTTGATGATAGGATGAGGGGCCAAGGTGGGTGCAACTATATGTTCTTCAAGGGATGCGACCCGCCAAAGCTAACTGGTTAGGAAAACGCAATCCCTACTCTTCAATGGATAACCGCCATGGATAAAATTATCCGAATCAGCGAGTGTCGTCCTGACCTAGCTGTGGGTTATGCTATCCAATCATTCGACGATGAGGCAATGTACTGGTGGGAAAGTGTGGAGCAGAGGAAGACCCGGGATGAGATTAAGGCGATGAGGTGGGATAATTTGAAGGAGTTAGTGATGAAAAAGTTCAGTGCTGATGCTGAGGTTGAGAGGGCCGAGATGAAATTTCTGAATCTGAAGGCGGGAAAGATGACGCACCGCGACTACACCAATGAATTCAACCGCATGTCTAAGCAGGTGCCTGACATGGTGAACACTCGAAATGGATCAAGTGCTACGTCATAGGGCTTCCCCAGAACGTCCGCACGTTAGTCAGGGCTAACAAACCTGCTACCTTTGAGTCTGCAGTTGAGTTAGCAGAGATGGTTTATGACGATCTGGTGGTGGATGACGTGGAAGTGGAAGATAAGGAATGAGGTAAAGGAACCAAACGGTCTGGATGTCGGGGGGTATGCAAGGAAGAAGACACAAAAGATTGCAGGCAAGGAAACATGCAAGGTGTGCGGGAAGATGCACTTGGGAGAATGCAAGGCTGGCCCTAACCAGTGCTATCGATGCGGGAAGAAGGGACACATCTCCCGTGAATGCACCGAGGACCAGAAATGTTACAAGTGTGGTAAGTCGGGTCACATAGCTAGAGATTGTGGAGAAGCCGCACGGGAGGAGGGAAGGAGGGGAGACACGTAAAAGGATGGTCTATCAGTCACTGAGAAGGTTGTAGGGGAATAAGTGGCTTGTCACAGTTGTTTTTTGTTAATGTTTTATGTTAGTGCTGTTAAGGGGGTGTTTTATGTTACAGTTTGAACCTACGTTTGTCTGGCAAGCTTGAATGGTTTCCTTTTTATGTTTTTACGAATAACGTGTGTTTTCTTGTGATTTCGTACGAATGACTTGTGATTGATCTATGGTCCTGACCTACCGGGCCAGAAGTAAGCAATATTGATATAAGTAAGGTGTTGTTCCTCTTGTAATGAAACCATCATTGGGAACTTCATGGAAAGCTACCTAAGAAATCTGAGATCCATGATCAGCTCGATGATCGTTAAGACAGGAGGTAAAACGGTAAGCGAGAAGGTTAGGACGCTCTACGAAGGGGAAATAGTAGGGAGTAACCCGTTAGGGTAATGAAGTAGGTTTCGGGGACGAAACCTCTTTAAGGAGAGAAGACTTGTAACATCCCAAAGTTTCAAATAATAATATTTTATATATTCTTTCTTATGATAGACAAGTTTACTCGAGCTAGTAAAGAAATAATAAAATAATAAGGATAGAGAGAGAAGTAGGCTAATTAGATGGAGCTAATTATGGACCAAAATGGAAAGAAGGGCCTTAGGTCCATGGGTTTAAGGGAGTATAAATTCCCCATAAACCCAAATCCTTTCCATTTCCATCCATTCTACACCTTGCCTACACCATAAAACACATACATACTCTCCTACTTACGGCCGCAAGAGAGAAAACAAGATCCGAGACCGAAACCAAGATAAATATTGATAGATCTTGGATATTTAAGCAAGATACAAGATCATAGTTCATAAACAAGCTAACCCGAAGCCTAAAAACGCTTAAAGGTACGTCCTTTAACCTTAAAGGTTACATTTTTATGAACGGTTTGCCATGAAACCTAACCCTAGAGTAGATCGGGTCTAGATGTTTCATAAAAATGCAAACTTGATATTAAAAGATGAACTTAATCGGCTTGTTACCTGAAGACCTAGCTAAAACGGGTTTGATATGGATAAAGGTTTAAACTTTATACCTAAAAAGGGTTGGATCTTGATAAGGAAATACTAACGGATGTAAAACGGTTAGGATGAGTAGAAAATGTGGCTAAAACCAATTATATGAACCATAAAACAGTTAACTAAGCTAGGGTAGAAATGCTAAGATAGAAAAATGAACTGAAAGCATCAGGTATGGGGTTCTCGGTGACCTTAGTTCTCGGTCACGAGTTCACGGTGAGTTCTTGGCCACGAGCCCCCACTGAGTTTTCAGTCAAACTAGAGTTTTCTGTCAACACAAGTTCTCGGTCAACACGTGCTCTCAGTAACTCGAGTTTTCGGTCAAATAAGAGTTCTCGGGTCACCTTGAGTTATCTGCCTCAGAGTTCTCGGCCAGTGAGTGACCAATTGTGGTATGTGGGTCTGGCCCAACTAGGCCCAGAAGCCGGAATGAACAGTTGTCCTGAACTAACTAGTTAGCCCATCTGTATAAATTAAACAAATGAACCCGATTTAGACAATTTGTCAGTTAACTAAAATACCGACTTAGCTAATTACGCGGTTAATTAACATATATATATATAACAGTTATCCATGCACAATTAAAGAAGGGGAGAACGATTAACGGCGAGCGCAACAGGATCCAGGTGAGTTTCTAGCCCCGTTTCCTTGTTATGTTTCGGGGTTGTGTGCATACTCGTTGTGAAGGGTGAATACACTTACCTTAAGTGGTAGGTGTATGCTATAGAGGATATACGAGTTATTTATGAATTCTTGACGGTGCATGAACGATATTCGGATATTGCACGTATCACCAAGGAGCATGATTGTTAAGTGGTTATTAGTGTGTATGAATGCTATGATGTGACTTGTTTATTATTTAAATGATGAGCTGATAGGAAGTGTGTTGTAGACAAGTAGAATAAAGTGTGGTAGAAGTGGTAAGGGGTCTACTAAGGGTGTTAGTGGCATGACGATTGTACGTGGTAGGGTAAGCCTATGCGTGCATTCGTTATTAAAGTGGCATGAAGAGAGTACGTGGGAGGACAAGCCTCTACGTGCCTTCAATTTGATACTGGAAGAGGAGTGGAAGAGTGAGCCTGTAATTTTTCCAAGAGTTAAAGGAGAACCTTGCAACAAAAACCCATTAATAATTACTGCCTTCATAGGTCATTATCGTTCACAATACGTTTTCTTTGATACTGGAAGTACCTCTGACATAATGTATGATCAATGTTTTGAGCAACTTGATGAAGATGACAAGGCGAGACTAAAACCAATTCACGCACCTGTGTCTGGTTTTGGCGGTGAAATGATGCACCCGCGAGGGGTAATATCCTTTCCAGTCACTCTTAGTGATGGAATTCATTCAAGAACTGAGGATGTTGAGTTTTTGGTCTTGCCGGCGACGTCCAAGCATGATATCATCTTGGGACGAGAGGCAATAGGTGACTTTAATGCTCATCCCTCTACAGCTCACGGTGCGGTAGGAGTTCCGACCCGCACTGGTGTAGCAATCATCCGCATCAATCGTCACTGTTTCATGACAGAAATTTCAAAACCCGACAAAGCTCCAAAGCAAGCTCAGAGGAATGAATCAGAAAAGTGGGTGTTAAACAAAACATTTCCGGAGCAAACAGTTGTGATTGGACCCGCTATCTCGGAGATAGTAAGGACATTTTTTAAACAACTATTGACAAAGAACATGGATATCTTCGCTTGGCAGCCCACATACATGACTGATGTCCCGCAGAGAATTGCAGAACACAAACTGTGGGTGAATCCAACATTCATGCAGATTGTGCAGGAGAAGTGAAAGATGGTGTAACGATTCCGGCAAATCCAGGTATACCCTAGCCGGAATATACTATTTACGTGTCATTTAATATTGATTATGTGAGTTATAGTACGTTTATACGAGTATATATGATTCACAGTATGAATCATACTCAATTATATAATGAATCGTATTGGAATTACGATCAACCAATGAACGATTATTGAAACCCGAACGAATCGGGAATCACATTATATATGAAGTATAAAATGTTTAGTGATGTGCACGAAGTAATAATGCTTCGGGATAGGTGAATTATAGCACGGAAAAAGGAATTCGATTTAATGGTACGTCGGTACGCTAAACGAAACCTTTAACACCAAACCAAGCAAGAGACGGTCAATCAAGCCGAAAAAGATGCGTAATTATTAATAAAATGATGTTTTAATGTCATGGGTTAAGTTTTTTTTTAAAGTTTTTAAATCAGTTTTATATAAATTTTATTTTAACCCGAAAAACAACCAATTTAGGCTCGTTTTAAGCCGAACTACGAGTTTAAACGAGAAACGAACTGAACCAGATTTTCCACAACATTATCCGGATTACGGGAATCCGAGTGTGTGGTTAATATTGAAGTGTGGGGGCCCACCCCAACCTCTCACTTGGCCGATCGGCCAAGTTGATAATATCACACAATTTTTTCTTTTCTTTTTATTACAACCCATTCACTCAAGAACAACTCTCCCATTTTCTCTCAAATCCCTCTCATATCTTTCAAGTTTGCATCCAATTTCATCATATTAACCAAGATATTGGAAGGTATAAGCATGTTATATTGCATAATCTTTGATTTTATTTACTTAGTTTGAGTTATTTTTGCAAGAAACAAAAGGGTTCCAAGTGACATATGGGTGAAAACCCGAGATGGAACCAATCCTTGCACGATCAAGGGATGCATACAAGTTATACAAAGGATCTTGATCCAAGTAATTAGTTAAAAGTGTTTAGAATGAATTTTTACGGTCAAAATAGTTGTTTTGATGTTCTAACCGACACTAGGAAAGAAATGGCTTGATTGTTGGTATAGTTTGCTTGGTGTGGTGTTGTTGTGCTTGTAAGTGTTGTATCTAGCGGCTAGCAAAGGCTAGAAACCGAGATCCTTGTGATCCAAAGCTAGAAAACAAAAGATAGTTCGGTTTTCGTGTGTATGAGAAAGTTGGACAGATTTTCGTGTGCTTAGAGTCGGATCACGAAATTTCACAGAGATGATCTACACATGAAAATATGAGATCTGTGAATTTTTGGTAATTTTTGGATAAAAGATGAATATTTGGTGAATTTAATGCTCGGTTTTGGCCAAAAATAGTGAAAAATAGCAAAACATGATGAAAAATTCTGGAAAATTTAAGATAAGCTTTTTATCACATATAAAAGTCACCCACAAAATTTGAGCTCAGTTGGAAAAGTCTAAGTAGGCTTTTCGGTGAAACGAGTTCTAGGGCTTTCTAGCTCGGTTTTGGGTGAAAAGGGCTTGAAAAATGAGTTTTAAAATCTGGAAAAATTCCAGAAAGTTATGAGGATGACAAGGATCATCCCAGAAAAATTTGGTATTTTTCTAAAGTGTTTTGGTATTTTTGACATATTTAGTATTTTAATAAGATTTGAAAATAGATAAATATATGTAAATTTACGAAAATAAATCTGGAAAAATTCCAGAAAGTTATGAGGATGACAAGGATCATCCCAGAAAAATTTGGTATTTTTCTAAAGTGTTTTGGTATTTTTGACATATTTAGTATTTTAATAAGATTTGAAAATAGATAAATATATGTAAATTTACGAAAATAAATCTGGAAAAATTCCAGAAAGTTATGAGGATGACAAGGATCATCCCAGAAAAATTTGGTATTTTTCTAAAGTGTTTTGGTATTTTTGACATATTTAGTATTTTAATAAGATTTGAAAATAGATAAATATATGTAAATTTATGAAAATAAATCTGGAAAAAAATTCCAGAGAGTTATGAGAATGACAAGGATCATTCCAGAAAAATTTGGGATTTTTCTGAAGTGTTTTGGTATTTTTGATATTTTTAGTGTTTTAATGAGATTTAAAAATAGGTAAATAAATGCAAATATAGGAAAATAAATCTGGAAAATTTTATAAAATGTTCTTCTGTCAAAATAAGTTTTGAGCAAAATTTCAAGACCCGAGACTAAACGGGTAATTATTTGTGCTAAAATGAACATAAAAACAATTAGTTAAAGCTTAAAACGTGTAAACCGGCAAAGTTCGCATAAGCGAGCTGACTGGTACACGAAAAACTTTAAAATAGACCATTTTCATAAATCTAAGTAAATTAAGTAAAAATAAATCATCCGAAAATAATTCGGATGATTTGGGTAATTTTACCCGATGTTACCGTTTCCGACACCGAAATACCGGAAACGGGCCCCGCGGCCAAACGGGGTGTCAAACCGAGCTATAATTTCATCACTTTAACTAAATTGACTGTCAAACTCTAAGCAATGTCACAATCTGAGTCCTTAGAAGTGTCACGGGGTTAACATTGTCCCCGAATCGAGTACAGTACTGGGTTAACAGTGTTCCCAGATGTACCGATTTATACATATTTAAGTTATGGGAATTGTATAGTAACGGCTAGATATTATATTACAGATCCAGGCACGTAGCTGTTCCTTATATTACTCATCGACTCACAAAAGGTGAGTTTTCACGAGCCCCTTTTAATGAATTGTTTTAATTATATTTTCCCGGGGCGGAAAACATGTCTTATTTAAAGTATTTAAGTACATACCGATCGTATGGAAATACTTGTACATTTATATATATATGGGCTGATACATAGAATATATAAAATGTTTATAATGTGTTATTGTTCTGGGGTAACATAGTTCCCAGGGGTTATTATTGTTCTGGGGTAACATAGTTCCCAGGGGTATTTATTGTTCTGGGGTAACATAGTTCCCAGGGGTATTTATTGTTCTGGGGTAACATAGTTCCCAGGGGTTATTATTGTTCTGGGGTAACATAGTTCCCAGGGGTTATTGTTGTTCTGGGGTAACATAGTTCCCAGGGGTTATTATTATTCTGGGGTAACCTAGTTCCCAGGGGTTGTTATTGTTCTGGGGTAACATAGTTCCCAGGGGTATTTATTATTCTGGGGTAACATAGTTCCCAGGGGTTATTGTTGTTCTGGGGTAACATAGTTCCCAGGGGTTATTATTATTCTGGGGTAACCTAGTTCCCAGGGGTTGTTATTGTTCTGGGGTAACATAGTTCCCAGGGGTATTTATTATTCTGGGGTAACATAGTTCCCAGGGGTTGTTATTGTTCTGGGGTAACATAGTTCCCAGGGGTATTTATTGTTCTGGGGTAACATAGTTCCCAGAAAGTTATTGGAAATGTTTTGGGGTAACAAAGTTCCCAGCATGATTATATTGTTAATAAATGATTATTAAAATGATTTGTCAGTGTTTATTTAAATTAGTGAAACTCACCAACTATTCGTAGTTGACCCGTTTTCTTTACATGTTTTCTAGGTATGCCCAAGTTGGATTGATTGATGTTTGCTTAACTATCTGTGCTACCTGTTGGAAGCTTGCTGCTCTTTGTTTTGTAACGAATTTATTAATGTCTTATCGGTAAAATATGTGTGTAACACCTAGACAGTAATGAAACTCGCAACAATGTAATATGTTATAAATTAATGTAGTGGTATTTTCTTTATAAGCAATGCTGTTGATATCAGATGTGTCTGTTGCATCCCGTGTACGTTTCCGCTGCGGTTACGGGGTGTTACAGAACTTGGTATCAGAGCCATTGGTTATAAAGAATTAGGATGTCTGAAAAAGATACCTAAAATATAACCAGTAGCTCAAGTATTATAGGATCTGAATATCAACTAATAATATATAGTGACGAGATCGGGATGAACTTGGATGGACAAGTGGGTTATTATGGTCCGGAACATAATAACAGACTTGTCTGCACGAGGGAATTCAGGGGAAGTCACGGGGGACTTAAATAGGTAAAATTGGCAACATATGTGTAAATATATGATAATATTATTATGTGGTAAAGTTGTATAAATAAGTATGTGTTAATTTAATTATGAATTACAATACGAAAAGGACTATATGTTTGTTAACTTGTGTGCAGGTATAATGGCAAGAACACCTAGTGTGTCGACGGAAGAGGACCCGGAAGAGGCTAGTTCCGGGGCCTCTGGAAGCCCAAGTGTAGCACCCAGCTCCGAGCCTTCGGAGGCTAGTCATAGTACTTCTAGACAGACCACCCCAGCTAGGAGTGCTAGTGTACCCTCCCCTGCTAGGGTTACCAGGTCTCCTACCCCGCCCGCACCACAGACCACCCCGATTCCCCCCAGACACGGTCCCCGCCTCACGGCGCGGATCAGTGCCCCGTATGTTCCGCCCACTGTTACCCCACCCAGATCCACATACCACCGGGGCGAGTCTTCCCGCCCCCAACCCGAGCCTGCAACCCTACCTGTGTGGGGTCTGCCAAGGCAGGAGCGGGACTTGGCGGCTTGGCTGCGTGTTCTCACCGAGCAGGTGAACGAGCACTCTGCCGCCCTGGTCGTGGGGGTACAGAGGCGGGCGTACCTCGGGGACAGCATACTGGACCACCAGTATGCTATTAACCAGTTAAAAAGGGAGTGCTCATACTCCCACTGGTTGATCGACCAGATGGAAACCCGAATGCGGGTTATGATGACGGTGCTGGTGGTGCTGGTGGCGGTGTTGGTGGGGTTGGTTTACCACCATGTGTAGGCGTGTTGGATGGTAGAATCTTGAACCGCTTTTTGATACTCCGTGTAAGTAGTTAGTGGTGATACTAACACAGAGTGAATCTCGTTTAGTTATAGTACAACCACTGGCCCATAGGGGGTCTCTTGTAGGGCATATCATTATCGATACTTTTGGGTATCATTCAAGCACTGACCCATTGCGGGTTATGTCGAGGATGATACCAACATAGGCCCTTTGTATTAAAGCTTAGTTGTGTAATGATGACTGGGAAGTATGTAAATGGATGTTTGTGTAATATGTACTAATGTTTATTAATGTATGGAATGTGTTTGTGTTTCATAATTTGGAATGGTATTAATTATATGTGTTTCCTTGATGTTGTGTAGAATGGCACCGAAACGATCAACGAAAATATCGGAAGTAGATGTGAGCCGTTTGATTGCTCAACAATTGGAGGCGGCGATACCGGATATAGTATCGCGCATCGCCGCCAGTATTAATAACTCGACCAATCCAACCCCTCCGAGCAATCAAACGCCCATAAATAATGATGGGGAACAAAATGCTAATCCTCCAAGGAATGACAACACTATGCCTAGTAATGACGCACCGCCTACGGTGGTCGCTACCGACAGTAATGGCCCTATCCCTTCTGTAGAGACCAACCGCACTGGACCATCCAGGGGTTGTTCAATCAAGGATTTTATGTTATGCAAGCCTTTAGAATTTAATGGGTCGGAAGGACCGAATGGGTTAGTGAAATGGTTAGAGAAAATAGAATCAGTGGTAAATATCAGCAACTGTCCCGAGGATTGTGTCGTTAAGTACGCCACCTGTACGTTCACAGACCATGCCTTGACATGGTGGAACACCATAGTACAGACTCGAGGTCAGGCGGCGACAAACCGCATGACCTGGGCAGAGCTTAAGGATCTTGTTTTGAAACATTTCTGCCCAAAGAATGAATTGCAGAAACTGGAACATGAGTTGTGGAACCTAGAGATGCATGGGGCGGACCACTTGGGATATACCAACCGGTTTAATGAACTGTCACGATTAGTGCCGTGGTTGGTCACCCCAGAGTCAAAAAGGGTGGAACGTTATATTTGGGGACTTACTCCAGTAGTGAGGAGCATAGTTAACGCGGGAGGGCACCAGACGTATGAGGGTGCAGTGACACAGGCTGGTATTGTCACGTATGATTTCTTGAGGAGCGGATCGATAAAGGCGACGGGAGAGTCGGCTGGGGGAAAGCGAGGTACGTATGACAATAGGATCCGAGAGAAGCAGCAAAACAAACGAGCTAGGCCCGCTGCCCAGAGCTATGCCATGACTAGTTCGGGCGGAAGGCAAGAACCGCAGAGGGGAACGTTTCCTAAATGCGGGAAATGTGGTTACCACCATAGTGGCGTGTGCAAGGAGGTGGTGTGCCACCGGTGTGGCAGGGTTGGACACTACGCACCAAATTGTAAGACAAATCTGAACAACCTGAACCGTCAACCACAACCTATTCGGGCGCAACCATTTAGAACTCAACCAGCCCGACAGCAGAACCCGCAAGGAAACCAGATGGTGACCACTAGCCGTGCTTGCTACGAATGCGGCAGCACGGATCACTTCAAAAGGAACTGCCCGAAACTGAATCAGGGAGGAAACGGGAGACAACTCGCGGGTCAGCCGTCGGCGTCCAATCCGGCGCGAGGCCGGGCATTTGTGATGGGGGCGAACGAGGCGCGCCAGGACCCCAGCGTAGTGACAGGTACCTTCCTCGTCTCTGATCATTACGCTTCTGTATTATTTGATACAGGCGCCGATAGAAGTTTTGTCTCCGTTAGGTTCCTTTCGATAGCAAACCTTCCTATTGGTGAAACCATAGAACCCTACACCGTAGAGGTCGCTAACGGTAAAACCATGATAGTTAATCGGATTGTTCGGAATTGCCCTTTTATTCTGAGCGAACAATCCTTCCTGATTGACTTGTTACCGGTAGAATTGGGTAGTTTTGACGTGATAGTGGGAATGGATTGGTTGGCTCGTAATAGGGTAGAAATAAACTGTGAAAAGAAAACCATCAAGATCCGGGTGTCGGATGACGAGGAGGTATTAGTGCAGGGAGAAAAATCCGGCACCATGATACCATTTATATCCCACCTCAAGGTGTTGAAATATATACGTCAGGGATGTGTGGCGTATCTAGCGAGCCTGACGGCCGCTGATTCTGAGGAAAAACGGGTGGACGATATTCCCGTGGTGCGCGAATTTCCACAAGTTTTTCCAGAGGAACTTCCTGGATTACCGCCAACCCGACAGGTCGAATTCAGAATCGATCTGTTACCACAAGCTGGCCCTGTTGCTAAGGCCCCTTACAGACTTGCACCGTCCGAGATGCAAGAACTATCCAACCAGTTGCAGGAATTGTTGGATAAGGGGTTTATACGTCCCAGTTATTCCCCGTGGGGTGCACCTGTACTATTTGTGAAAAAGAAGGACGGAAGCCTTCGAATGTGCATTGACTACAGGGAATTGAACAAATTAACCATCAAAAATAGATATCCTCTTCCCCGAATCGATGATTTGTTCGACCAACTACAAGGTGCGAGCTATTTCTCAAAAATTGATCTTAGATCGGGATACCACCAAGTTAGAATTCAAGAGGAGGATATCCCAAAAACCGCGTTTCGGACTCGCTACGGCCACTACGAATTTTTAGTTATGCCTTTTGGGCTAACAAATGCGCCGGCGGTGTTCATGGATCTCATGAACCGAGTCTGTAAACCCTATCTTGACAAGTTCGTCATTGTATTTATTGACGATATTTTGATATACTCGAAGAGTAAAGAAGAGCACGAGCAACACTTAAAGTTAGTTTTAGAGCTCCTGGATCAGGAGAAGTTATATGCAAAATTCTCCAAGTGTAACTTCTGGTTGCAAGAGGTGCAATTCCTCGGTCATGTTATAAACCACAAAGGAATACACGTTGATCCGAGTAAGGTTGAAGCTATTAAGAATTGGCAAGCGCCTAAATCTCCGAAAGAAATCCGCCAATTCTTAGGCTTAGCTGGATACTATCGTCGATTTATAGAAAACTTTTCCAGCATCGCCCAACCTTTAACCCTCCTGACTCAAAAGGATCGGAAATATGAATGGAGTGAAGAGCAGGAAACGGCGTTTCAAAAGCTAAAACAAAGATTGTGCCAAGCGCCAATCTTAAGTCTCCCCGACGGAGACGATGGATTTGTTGTATATTGTGACGCATCCCGTAAAGGGTTAGGGTGCGTGTTAATGCAAAATAAAAAGGTCATAGCCTATGCGTCTCGACAGTTAAAAGTTCATGAGAAAAACTACACTACTCATGACTTGGAACTGGGAGCAGTCATCTTTGCACTTAAAATCTGGAGACACTATCTCTACGGTACAAAGTGCACCATATTCACTGATCATAAAAGTTTGCAACACATATTCGATCAGAAAGAACTGAATATGAGGCAACGAAGATGGGTCGAGTTGCTGAGTGACTATGACTGTGACATACGATATCACCCCGGTAAGGCTAACGTTGTAGCCGATGCCTTGAGTAGAAAGGATCGAGTTAAGCCACTACGTGTGCGAGCGTTGGGGATGATAGTCCAGTCAAACCTTTCAGATTTAATTCGAGTCGCTCAACGCGAGGCGTTGAAAGAGGGCCAATTGGTTAAAGAAGGACTTTACGGGAATGAGAAGAATTTCGAACAACGTGTGGACGAAATTCTTTATTTCAAAAATCGGATTTGGATCCCGACCCTCCATGACCTTCGTGATTTAATCATGGACGAAGCTCATAAATCGAAATATTCCATACATCCGGGATCAGATAAAATGTACAAGGATGTGAAAGAATTTTACTGGTGGCCAGGTATGAAAAAGGATATAGCCACATACGTCGGCAAGTGTACGACGTGTGCGAGAGTTAAGGCGGAACACCAGAAACCTTCGGGAATGTTGCAACAGCCGGAAATTCCCGAATGGAAGTGGGAGCAGATCACAATGGATTTTGTGACACATCTCCCCAAGACACCCCGAGGTCATGATGCAATTTGGGTAATCGTGGATCGATTAACCAAATCAGCACATTTTATTCCAATTAGGAATACTTTTAACACTGAGAGACTTGCGCAAATTTATATAAATGAAATAGTGTCTCGTCATGGCATCCCCATCTCGATCATCTCCGATAGGGATAGCCATTTCACCTCCAAACTTTGGCAAGCTGTCCAAGAAGCATTGGGAACACGTATTGACCTAAGCACAGCTTACCACCCTCAGACCGATGGTCAGTCTGAGAGGACCATTCAAACTTTGGAGGATTTGCTTCGTGCCTGCGTACTGGACTTTAAGGGAAATTGGGATCAACATCTCCCACTCGTTGAATTTTCCTATAATAACAGTTATCATAGCAGTATAAAGGCAGCACCTTATGAAGCATTGTATGGGCGAAAGTGCCGATCACCACTTTGCTGGTCTGAAGTGGGAGACCCGCAGATCATTAGGTCGGATCTGGTCCAGGAGACGACCAGCAAGATTCTTGATATTAAGAACAACCTGAAAGCCGCGCGGGATCGGCAGAAGAGTTATGCTGATACCCGTAGAAAACCGTTATCATTCGAGAAAGGTGATAAGGTGTATTTGAAAGTATCACCGTGGAAGGGTGTGGTTAGATTTGGCAAGGCGGGGAAGTTAGCCCCGAGATATATTGGACCATTTGACATTACTGCAAAGATCGGTCCGGTAGCTTACCGACTAGAACTGCCTGATGAACTAAGTGCAGTTCATAACGTATTTCATGTGTCAAATTTGAAAAGATGTCTAGCGGATGAGACATCGGTGTTACCCTTAGAGGGTGTTCAAATAAGTGATAGGCTCAACATTGTAGAGGAGCCCATAGAAATAGTAGACGGGAAAATCAAGCAACTTAGACACAATAAGATCTCGTTGGTCAAGGTTAGATGGAATTCGCAACGAGGCCCAGAATTTACGTGGGAACGAAAGGACGAATTTCGGAAGAAATACCCCCACCTGTTTCCTCAAAAGGAAGTGGTTATCGCGTAAAATTTCGAGGACGAAATTTTTATAACGGGGGGAGAATGTAACGATTCCGGCAAATCCAGGTATACCCTAGCCGGAATATACTATTTACGTGTCATTTAATATTGATTATGTGAGTTATAGTACGTTTATACGAGTATATATGATTCACAGTATGAATCATACTCAATTATATAATGAATCGTATTGGAATTACGATCAACCAATGAACGATTATTGAAACCCGAACGAATCGGGAATCACATTATATATGAAGTATAAAATGTTTAGTGATGTGCACGAAGTAATAATGCTTCGGGATAGGTGAATTATAGCACGGAAAAAGGAATTCGATTTAATGGTACGTCGGTACGCTAAACGAAACCTTTAACACCAAACCAAGCAAGAGACGGTCAATCAAGCCGAAAAAGATGCGTAATTATTAATAAAATGATGTTTTAATGTCATGGGTTAAGTTTTTTTTTAAAGTTTTTAAATCAGTTTTATATAAATTTTATTTTAACCCGAAAAACAACCAATTTAGGCTCGTTTTAAGCCGAACTACGAGTTTAAACTAGAAACGAACTGAACCAGATTTTCCACAACATTATCCGGATTACGGGAATCCGAGTGTGTGGTTAATATTGAAGTGTGGGGGCCCACCCCAACCTCTCACTTGGCCGATCGGCCAAGTTGATAATATCACACAATTTTTTCTTTTCTTTTTATTACAACCCATTCACTCAAGAACAACTCTCCCATTTTCTCTCAAATCCCTCTCATATCTTTCAAGTTTGCATCCAATTTCATCATATTAACCAAGATATTGGAAGGTATAAGCATGTTATATTGCATAATCTTTGATTTTATTTACTTAGTTTGAGTTATTTTTGCAAGAAACAAAAGGGTTCCAAGTGACATATGGGTGAAAACCCGAGATGGAACCAATCCTTGCACGATCAAGGGATGCATACAAGTTATACAAAGGATCTTGATCCAAGTAATTAGTTAAAAGTGTTTAGAATGAATTTTTACGGTCAAAATAGTTGTTTTGATGTTCTAACCGACACTAGGAAAGAAATGGCTTGATTGTTGGTATAGTTTGCTTGGTGTGGTGTTGTTGTGCTTGTAAGTGTTGTATCTAGCGGCTAGCAAAGGCTAGAAACCGAGATCCTTGTGATCCAAAGCTAGAAAACACAAGATAGTTCGGTTTTCGTGTGTATGAGAAAGTTGGACAGATTTTCGTGTGCTTAGAGTCGGATCACGAAATTTCACAGAGATGATCTACACATGAAAATATGAGATCTGTGAATTTTTGGTAATTTTTGGATAAAAGATGAATATTTGGTGAATTTAATGCTCGGTTTTGGCCAAAAATAGTGAAAAATAGCAAAACATGATGAAAAATTCTGGAAAATTTAAGATAAGCTTTTTATCACATATAAAAGTCACCCACAAAATTTGAGCTCAGTTGGAAAAGTCTAAGTAGGCTTTTCGGTGAAACGAGTTCTAGGGCTTTCTAGCTCGGTTTTGGGTGAAAAGGGCTTGAAAAATGAGTTTTAAAATCTGGAAAAATTCCAGAAAGTTATGAGGATGACAAGGATCATCCCAGAAAAATTTGGTATTTTTCTAAAGTGTTTTGGTATTTTTGACATATTTAGTATTTTAATAAGATTTGAAAATAGATAAATATATGTAAATTTACGAAAATAAATCTGGAAAAATTCCAGAAAGTTATGAGGATGACAAGGATCATCCCAGAAAAATTTGGTATTTTTCTAAAGTGTTTTGGTATTTTTGACATATTTAGTATTTTAATAAGATTTGAAAATAGATAAATATATGTAAATTTACGAAAATAAATCTGGAAAAATTCCAGAAAGTTATGAGGATGACAAGGATCATCCCAGAAAAATTTGGTATTTTTCTAAAGTGTTTTGGTATTTTTGACATATTTAGTATTTTAATAAGATTTGAAAATAGATAAATATATGTAAATTTATGAAAATAAATCTGGAAAAAAATTCCAGAGAGTTATGAGAATGACAAGGATCATTCCAGAAAAATTTGGGATTTTTCTGAAGTGTTTTGGTATTTTTGATATTTTTAGTGTTTTAATGAGATTTAAAAATAGGTAAATAAATGCAAATATAGGAAAATAAATCTGGAAAATTTTATAAAATGTTCTTCTGTCAAAATAAGTTTTGAGCAAAATTTCAAGACCCGAGACTAAACGGGTAATTATTTGTGCTAAAATGAACATAAAAACAATTAGTTAAAGCTTAAAACGTGTAAACCGGCAAAGTTCGCATAAGCGAGCTGACTGGTACACGAAAAACTTTAAAATAGACCATTTTCATAAATCTAAGTAAATTAAGTAAAAATAAATCATCCGAAAATAATTCGGATGATTTGGGTAATTTTACCCGATGTTACCGTTTCCGACACCGAAATACCGGAAACGGGCCCCGCGGCCAAACGGGGTGTCAAACCGAGCTATAATTTCATCACTTTAACTAAATTGACTGTCAAACTCTAAGCAATGTCACAATCTGAGTCCTTAGAAGTGTCACGGGGTTAACATTGTCCCCGAATCGAGTACAGTACTGGGTTAACAGTGTTCCCAGATGTACCGATTTATACATATTTAAGTTATGGGAATTGTATAGTAACGGCTAGATATTATATTACAGATCCAGGCACGTAGCTGTTCCTTATATTACTCATCGACTCACAAAAGGTGAGTTTTCACGAGCCCCTTTTAATGAATTGTTTTAATTATATTTTCCCGGGGCGGAAAACATGTCTTATTTAAAGTATTTAAGTACATACCGATCGTATGGAAATACTTGTACATTTATATATATATGGGCTGATACATAGAATATATAAAATGTTTATAATGTGTTATTGTTCTGGGGTAACATAGTTCCCAGGGGTTATTATTGTTCTGGGGTAACATAGTTCCCAGGGGTATTTATTGTTCTGGGGTAACATAGTTCCCAGGGGTATTTATTGTTCTGGGGTAACATAGTTCCCAGGGGTTATTATTGTTCTGGGGTAACATAGTTCCCAGGGGTTATTGTTGTTCTGGGGTAACATAGTTCCCAGGGGTTATTATTATTCTGGGGTAACCTAGTTCCCAGGGGTTGTTATTGTTCTGGGGTAACATAGTTCCCAGGGGTATTTATTATTCTGGGGTAACATAGTTCCCAGGGGTTATTGTTGTTCTGGGGTAACATAGTTCCCAGGGGTTATTATTATTCTGGGGTAACCTAGTTCCCAGGGGTTGTTATTGTTCTGGGGTAACATAGTTCCCAGGGGTATTTATTATTCTGGGGTAACATAGTTCCCAGGGGTTGTTATTGTTCTGGGGTAACATAGTTCCCAGGGGTATTTATTGTTCTGGGGTAACATAGTTCCCAGAAAGTTATTGGAAATGTTTTGGGGTAACAAAGTTCCCAGCATGATTATATTGTTAATAAATGATTATTAAAATGATTTGTCAGTGTTTATTTAAATTAGTGAAACTCACCAACTATTCGTAGTTGACCCGTTTTCTTTACATGTTTTCTAGGTATGCCCAAGTTGGATTGATTGATGTTTGCTTAACTATCTGTGCTACCTGTTGGAAGCTTGCTGCTCTTTGTTTTGTAACGAATTTATTAATGTCTTATCGGTAAAATATGTGTGTAACACCTAGACAGTAATGAAACTCGCAACAATGTAATATGTTATAAATTAATGTAGTGGTATTTTCTTTATAAGCAATGCTGTTGATATCAGATGTGTCTGTTGCATCCCGTGTACGTTTCCGCTGCGGTTACGGGGTGTTACAGATGGGTCCCGGGCAAACTAAAGCTATGAACGAACAAGTCCAAGATCTCCTACACGCCGGAATCATCCGCGAAATTCAGTACCAGACGTGGGTGGCTAATCTGGTCATCGTTCCCAAGAGTAACAGAACATGGAGGATGTGTATAGATTTTAAGGATTTAAACAAAGCATGTCCAAAGGACTGTTACCCGCTGCCAGAAATTGATCTTAAAGTTGACGGTGTAGCCCCGTTCAAGTTTAAGTGCTTTCTCGATGCTTACAAAGGCTATCACCAGATCCGCATGGCGGCATGTGACGAGAACAAGACAACATTTCGCACAGACCAAGGCACATTTTGTTACAAGATGATGCCCTTTGGATTGAGAAACGCGGGTGCTACATATCAGCGTTTGATGGATGAAGCCTTTAAAATCCAAATTGGGCGAAATCTAGAAGTATATATGGATGATTTAGTTATCAAGAGTGTTGAGGAAGATCAGTTGTTAAGAGACATAGAAGAAACGTTTGAAACTCTCAGTCAGATTAACATGAAACTGAATCCAAGCAAGTGCTCCTTCGGAATGGAAGAGGGAAAGATTTTGGGTGTAATAGTAACGGGGTGCGGGTTTCAAAGCCAATCCAGACAAAGTTCAGGCAATAGCCCGCATGCCTTCACCTTCCTCCCTCAAAGAAGTGCAGACACTTAATGGAAGGTTGGTTGCATTGAATAGATTCTTAGCCAATCATGCGGCTAAATCTTATCCGTTTGTTTCAACTTTGAGAAATTGTCTCAAGAAGTCACACTTCAAGTGAACCGCATAAGCTGAACAAGCATTTCTGGAGGTTAAAAAATGCTTGATGGAATTGCCTACCTTAACAGCACCTCACGCGGGAGAGACTCTAACACTGTACTTGTCAGCATCGGATATTGCCATTGGAGCCGTTCTACTGACAGATAGAAAGAATGTTCAGACACCAATTTACTATGTCAGTAGGATGTTGACAGGTCCAGAAACCAGATACTCAATGCTCGAAAAACTGGTTCAGGCACTGGTCTATGCTGCCAGGCGTCTCCGCAGATATTTTCAGGGGCATCCCATTAATGTGTTAACGGGGTATAAGTTGAAAAATGTATTAAGCAAGCCAGAATTGTCTGGGCGATTGGCGAAATGGGCCATCTAACTGGGAGGACATGCAATTGAATACAAACCCAGACCAGCAATCAAAGAATAAGTGTTGGCAGACTTCGTCACAGAGGTCCCGCAAAACAAATAAAAAGAATGCTTAATTGAATAGCAACCTCCAGTTCCTCCTGAAAAAAGCCAGGTTTGGTCTTTATTCACGGGCGGGGCTTCAAGTAATGAAGGGTCAGGGCTGGCCTCAGATTGGTTAATCCAGAAGGCCATGAATTCACTTATGCAATAAAGTTGGACTTTAAAAGTACCAACAATGAAGCTGAGTACGAAGCCTTCTTAGCAGGCTTGCGGATTGCCAAGAAACTTAGTGTTAAGCATTTGGAAGCAATAGTAGACTCTATTTAATTGCGGGGCAGATTAATGGAACTTATGAAGCAAAAAATGATGTGATGGCTTTGTATTTGTCACAAGAAAAAGATTTGATCCTTCAATTTTCTTCTTGTAAAAGTCATCCACATCAAGCGAAGTGAAAACAAGTCAGCGGATGCTCTTAGCAAGTTAGCTTCAACGAATTTTGAACATTTTGCAAAAGACATTCGTGTAGAAGTCCTTGATCGACCATCTGTCCCGCAACATCAAGTATTGGTGATACAAACCAGAGTAGAATCCTGGATGACGCCAATTATGGCTTACTTAACATCAGGAATTCTTCCGGAAGAAAAGATGGCAGCCTAGAAGATCAGACACAAAGCCTTGAACTACCAGGTACATGATGGTATTTTATACCGAAGATCCTTTCTCGGTCCACTCCTGAGATGTGTAGATACCGAGGATGCAAATTACTTGATACGGGAATTTCATGAAGGCATTTGTGGTCTTCAGGCGGGTCCAAGAATGGTCGTGGCAAAACTCATGAGCGCCGGGTACTACTGGCCAGGGATGCACATGGATGCAGTGCAAGAAATCAGAAAGTGTGATTCATGCCAGCGCCATGCTCCCAATACCTTGCGGCACAAGAATGAATTAGTACCAGTAATGTCAGCTTGGCCATTCCAAAAATGGGCGATCGATATCATGGGTCCATTTCCAGAAGCACCGGGACTGGTCAAACTTTTAATTGTGGCCATTGATTACTTCACCAAGTGGCTGGAAGCTAAACCAGTCGCATCCATCACGGCATCCAGCGTCAAGAAGTTCCTATGGGAATTCATTATCTGTCGATTTGGCCTCTCGCAAGAACTTGTGAGCGATAACGGGACTCAGTTTGCGGATAGTATGTTGCAAGGGTGGCTGAAAGAACTTCAGGTCACCCAGATTTTCACATATGTAGCCCACCCACAGGCCAACGGTCAAGTCGAGAGAGCTAACAAAACCATCAAGGAGGGAA
Organism: Bidens hawaiensis; assembly: GCF_021521415.1. Taxonomy (NCBI): domain Eukaryota; kingdom Viridiplantae; phylum Streptophyta; class Magnoliopsida; order Asterales; family Asteraceae; genus Bidens; species Bidens hawaiensis. Next base: position 147,899 of record NW_027505280.1, on the reverse strand, counting down.
TCAAGGCAAGATTAGGGGTTAAAAGAATAGGTTGGGTAGACGAATTGCTCCATGTACTGTGGGCCTACGTACCAAAAGAAGTCAAGTAACTATGAAACACCGTTCAGTCTAACCTATGGCACTAAGGCCATGATCCCAGCTGAAATAGGAATCCCATCCACACAAACAATGATGATCAATGATGTGTGTTTAATGATACTCTTTCTAAGTAACTCACAACTAAGCTTTAAATTTATAAAACAAGACTCCTAAAGAAACCACACAAAACCGGCAAATGTACTGATCACTAATAGTATAGAACTAAGGAAGTCCGAGTATCGAACACAAGGACACGAGAGAGCGATCTTAATACTAAACCCTAACTAAGACTCACCTAAGAACAATATTTTATTTATCTTATACTTAACTAATTTGACTTAACTAACGGTGAAACTTAACGACACTAACGGATCTCTTAACGAATATGGAGAAAACGTCTACCTATGTAAGAATCAAATTGACGGTCTAACAAGTTAATGGATTGAATAATCTCACGACACCGGTATCTAAGGATGACACAACTAAGGTTCGCTCAAGAAATCTAGATCACCTCTCGGTCTCACTAACAAACTCTAACTTACACTTAATTGATTTTAAGAACAAACCGGGAAACGAATGCTAAGGTGTTATAATGCCGACTCTCCTCTAGGACTCACCGACACACGACCCTAATGGAACGAATACTACGCAACAAAGGATAGAGGAACAATTTTTTTTAACTCAAACTAGACCAACTAATCGCTCACGAACCCAAACCCGACAAGAACTGAACCCGCTCTCGCGCGATCCTAATCCTAACAAGCAAAAGCTATGAGACGACCTTACCTCCTATCACCTCTAGGTCTCTAAGAAGGTGCCTACCCGCTGAATTCAATCAATCAACACACTCAACAAAACCCTACGGTTGTACCTACCGCAAACAAACTCTAAACACAAAGTAAAGAATTGAACATGCAACTATCAATCAAAACCAATTCACCCAATCGAAGCAAGAGATTTATGAGTATAATTAATAAAATCACAGCCACTAAACACAACCTAATTCATCATTAAACCAAACTTTCAATAGCAATTCAAGTCATATTAATCAAACAATCCATTTAGTTCATCAAAACCGAACAATAATCATCTAACCTAGGTAGAACAAAGAGGTTTAGCCAATCATAATTAATGAACAGTATATGAAATAGATATAAATGATAAACATGTTCATAAAAATCTGATTACAAAAGGTTTGAATGATTAAAAACCAAAAACGAACTCACAAACTTTAAAATAGTCAAAACCGACAACCGAAGGATAAAAGATAGAACCGTAAGCTTGTCCTCCTTGGTTTCTCCTCTAGAGAAGGTGTGGTGGCTGGAAATATTGAAATAATCATTCATAGGGTATTAGGGTTTATATATATATTTAAACACCTCATTCCAAATATAAAATAGGTCAAAACAAGTCCACAAGGCCCACTAGAAGACAAAATAGACGGGGTAGCTGATTCTTGAACATTCTTGGAAAGCTTGGGGACATGTGAGATGCCGTGTAGCATGGGCATGGATGCCTCACCTGGTCACGTAGCGCGGCGTCCTGGGTGCTCGTTTCTTCGTTTTCTGACTCGTTTATCTTCAAACGCGCATATCGGCTTCATCGGAATCCCGTTTGAGCTGAGCCTTTCTTCATTAAACTCGTTTTTTCGCTCTCTTAAACATGGGACCTATCATATACACAAACATTTAATTTCATGCCATAAAAAGTTATATTCGTTAACGGTTTACGCATAAAAGAACACAAAAACGGGATAACGAAAAAGAATTGCGGATGAATTTAGATCTACTTGAAGAAAGAAGAGAGGGCACGTGTCCAGACGATTATGAGAGCATTTTATAGAAGAGGACAGCAGACCAATAATATTCCCTCATCCTTCGGCTATAAATAACTTCACAATCTTCATGAGGTATTCATTCACTCCCAACTATCTACTCTAAATACTCTAAGTACTTTATCTTCACCGGAATAGTACTTATTCTCACACCGGAGGGTGGTTACGGGAAGACCCCCACTCTTGTCCTTCTCGTAACAAGCTCATGGTGTCTGTTTTGCAGGTTTCTGTCACTGGACTTTGGGAGATTGGACTCGTATAGTTGTCGGTTGTTGTTTGTACCCTACCCTGTGGACTCATTGGATCTAGGACCCGTTAAGAGTATTAGATCTGTGTTTCTTCGGTGATTGTCTTAAAAAATTCACAATGAACCAATTCAATACTTAAATATCGTACATAATAAATTCCATGGTGATTGTAATTGAATTCCACGAATTATTAGTGTTCAACAAAAGTAAAAACAATTTTTATAAAAAAAGACATTATAGGTCAGTTAACAAGTTTGACTATATCTATATTTATCACAAAATGTCATATTCACTTTATTCAGTCTTTACTAATTGTCAATACTAATTGTAAAATTAAGCATGCCTAGGCTAGGGAGTCTTTAACTTTTAAGTTTTAACCTTACTTATGCCATTGATAAAACTACTGAAAGTGGCAATCTTGATATAGCAAAAATTTATTATTTTAAACAGTATATCCATTTCTAATCAAAATAATACTTATACCTTCTCAAATGATGATGCTTCCTTGAGCCTTAGAAGTCCATGCTGGTAATTTCCATCTTATTAGACCCGTCACGTGTAGGTGACCGGGTTGGACTTATTGGGCCTATGGAATTCATTAATGAAGTAATGGGTTTATGGGGTTGCAGTTGGGCCTATATATTTGGTAATTACTTGTTGCCAAGTTAGGGTCTCCTTATAAATACATAGCCATGTTAGAGTTATTTTATGAGTGAGAGAGATTATTGTATTCAAGTTTTGTATTAGTTTCTTGATTATAATAATACAAGAGGTCTCGTTTGTGTTTCTGTTATCGATTCGTTCTTGAATTGGAATCAGAGCATGGAACAAATCAAACAAGAAGACCGACGTCAAGTTAGCGTGTTAAATTAGAAATCCCACCTCCACATTAAATTGCTAGAAAAGGAGTGTGGTTGATATTTGTTTAAAAAAACGTCTTAAGGCTCCTAGATTCTTTAGTTCACAGTCGATACAATCGAAGAAAAAGGAATAAAAAAGAATAAAACGTTGGTTTTAATTCTTTTGTTTTCTTTAGTTCAACAAAGTTTGATCAACTTGTGTTTGCGGTTAGAGTTTGTCGAAGATCAATGGGTGATAAGGAAACAGTGAAGACGAGTGATGTAAGAGGGAGTGGGAACCCGAATGCGTTCCAAAGTCCCATGCTTACCTCTACCAACTACACAGTATGGGCTATTCGAATGGAGGTACTTTTAAACGTGCGTAAGGTTTGGGATACTATTGATCCGGGTGCAACCGATGATGATAAAAACAACATCGCGATTGCGTTGATTTATCAGTCGATCCCGGAAGAGACAATCATGCAAGCGGGTAATCTTAAGTCGACCAAGGAGATTTGGAACGCGATTGAGAAGCGTAATATGGGGGCTGATCGGGTTAAGGAGGCAAGATTGGAAACTCTTATGAATGAGTTTGATGGTGTGAGGATGAAAGAGGCGGATACCATTGATGAGTTTGTGACAAAACTCTCATGTATGGCGTAAAAGGCGCGAGTTTAGAAGAGATGATCGAGGAAACTAAGATGGTCAAGAAGTTCCTTTCAAGTCTACCCTGAAGTAAGTTTATTCAAATTGTTGCATCTCTTGAACAAACTTTGGATCTCAATGGTTGGTTTTGAAGACGTGGTAGGACGTTTAAAAGCATACGAGGAGCGGATTCAGGAAGAAGACATGCATTCTGAAACCAATGTAAGCTTATGTTTCAAAGGTCTAAATCCTCAAGTAGTCGATACAATGATCGTGAGTCCACTCGTGGAGGCCATGGACGTGGAGGAGGGTGAGAACGTGGTGGTCGCGAGTACGGTAAAAAACGCGGTCATCAAGAAAACGCCATGAACTAGGAAAACCGTGAACATAAGGGAAAAACCCGGGACCTCTCAAAGGTATCGATGTGATGAGTTTGGACACTTTGTCCACAAGTGTCCCAACCGGAAATAGAAAGTTCAAGGCGAAGCAAAGTTAGATGAAGCATCTGAGACAAGGGATCCATCATTGTTTATGATTAAGTGTGTTCAAGAAACGGTGTTCTTGAATGAAAAGAAGGTTATACCCGAAAAATACGAGTCCAAAGATGGTAATGAATGGTATTTGGACAACGGTGCAAGTAACCACATGACGGGTAACAAATCTTTATTTTCTGAACTTAGCAATCGTGTTACAGGAAAGGTGAAGTTTGGGGATGACTTTTATGTTGATATAAGCGGTAAGGGGTCGATTTTATTTGAGGCTAAAAGTGGTGAACGTCGTTTGCTTACAGATGTTTAATTTATACCGAGTCTTCGAAGCAATATTATTAGTCTCGGTCAAGCCTCAGAACATGGGTGTAATATTCATATAAAAGATAACTACCTTACGATGCATGATGGGCAAGGTAGGTTATTGATGAAGGTGACTCGTTCCCATAATCGGATATACTGGATACAATTAAAGATTGGTAAACCGGTTAGTTTACTTAGCCGAATTGAAGAAACAAATTGGTTGTGGCATGCTAGGCATGGTCACTTGAACTTTGAGTCAATAAAGCTAATGGCTAGGAGGGAGATGGTTGAAGGGATGTGTGGTGTTAACCATGAAAACAAGTTATGTGAATCTTGTTTGGTCGGGAAGCAAACGAGACAATCTTTTCCCAATTCGGTGACATTTAGGGCAACTCGAGCCCTAGAACTTGTGCATGATGATCTGTGTGGACCGATTACCCCCTCCAACAATAGCGGGTAATAGGTACATTTTTGTTTTAGTCGATGATTACTCACGATTTGTTTGGACGTATTTGTTGAAGGCTAAAGATGAGGCGTTTGAAGCTTTCAAGAAGTTTAAGGAATTGGTTGAAAGTGATGTTGGGAAAAAGATCAAGACGTTTCGTACTGACCGAGGTGGTGAGTTTACCTCACATGAGTTTAACCAGTTTTCTGACATGGAAGGCATTCAAAGACATCTAACGACACCATACATACCTCAACAAAACGGGGTGGTTGAAAGTCGGAACCTAACTTTATTGGAGATGATACGGAGTATGTTAAAAGCAATGGGTGTTCTGAATTACTTATGGGGTGAGGCACTCCGACATGCAACACACATAGAGAATCGGATTTCTATTATTGCCTTAAAGGAGAAGACGTCACACGAGATGTTAAAACAAAAGAAACCGAACATTGCTCATCTATAAGTATTCGATTGTGTGGCGTATGCAAAGATAGTGGGCACTCACTTGAAAAAGCTAGATGACCGTTCGAGGATTTTAGTGCATATCGGAGTCGAGACCGGGTCCAAAGCACACAGGTTGTTCGATCCAAAGACCCAGAAGGTTGTGATAGCTCGTAATGCGGTTTTTGACGAGAAGAAGACGTGGGTTTGGTCTAATTCGGGTCAAACCAATGAAGAAACGGAGCTAGCGTCGGATTTATTTTGGGTTGATTGGAATGTGGTTATTGATACCGGAGTTGGGCAAGTTGTAACCGAGCCTATTGGAAGCAACAACATTAACGACGACTATTCAGCTTTGTCGCCAAATTCTGAAACAGAATCAGCAACAGCTTCTGTCGCTAATTCAGACAGCCCATCAGCACCTTTAGCGATAGATTATGACATTCTGTCGCTAATTCCAACAACTCAGCAACAAGTTTAGCGACATCAGCAACTAATTTAGCGACAACAGCACTTGTTGAACCAGAAAGTAACTTGAGAAGATCTACACGTGTTCTGATCGCACCGGTTAAGTTCAATGATTATGTCCTATGTTCGGAAGTGGAGGACATTGAACTTCTTTTGTTAGAAGAAGGTGAACCGAGGTGAAGCAAAATCCAAACCGGAATGGATAAAGGTTATGCAAACGGAACTTGAAGTGTGAAAATGTATAATATAAATAAAGAACGAATCACAATTAAGCTTTAAATTTATAAAAACGAAAATCCTATAGAAACCACACAAAACCGGCAAGTGTACCGATCATAAATAGTATAGCATCAAGGAAGTCCGGATGTCGAACTCAAAGACACGTGAAAACGTTTATGATTAAGAAAACTCTAACCAAGACTTACCAAAATAATATTTATTTAATTTTTAAGATTTTATTTAACTACTTAAATTAATTTAACTAAACGAAAATGTTTGACAAAACACTTTTAGAAAACTTTGATTTAAATTCAATATGTAAAAACGTCTACCTAGGAATGAATCATGTTGACAGAAATAACAAGACAACGGATTGAAAATATTCAAGACACCGGTTATAAAAGATGACACAACCAAAACTTGTTTAAGAAAGTCAAATTACCTCTCAGTCTCTCTAACAAACTTTAACTTATTTTAGTTGATTTTTAAAGAACAAACCGGAAAAACAATTATTAACGTGTTCAAATATCGACTCACCTTTCGGTCTCACCGACACACTATCCTAATGGCGACGAATACTACGCAACCAAGGATAGAGGAACAATCTAACTTAACCCAAATTAAACCAACTAATTGCACATAAACACTTAAACTTGACAAGACAAAAACCCGCTCTCGCGCGGTCTTAATTCTAACAAGTAAAAGCAATGAGACAATGTTACTTCTTATCACCTCTCGGTCTCAAAGAATGTGTTTTTTAACTGATTTTAAATGATATATTACCCACTTATCCCTACGGTTGTACACCCCGCAAATAAACCCCAACACCAAGTCAAGAGTCTAACAAGCAATCAATTAATCAAAACTAATTCAATTAACTAATTCAAGAGGATTATAAGTAATAACAAATAAAACACAGCCATCACACACAATCTAATTCATGGTTTAGTCAAACTTTACATCAATAATTTAAGTCTTGAACATTAACAATCCATTAAACAAGTTAAAACTACTCAACAATCATCTATCCTAGGTAGAACAAACAAGTTTAGCCTAACATAGATTTTGGACAGCCACAAACAATCAAAGTAAACATCATAAACATCAATATAAACATGATAAAACTCATTCAAGATCCAAATTCAATCAATAACAAGTCAATCTATCAATCAATTGCAAAACAATGTAAAACAAACAACCAAATCAATCAAAGTTAGGGTTCTTGACAAAAAGTAAAGTTTATGAATGTTTACTTAATATATATGGCTGATATTATGAATGATTATTATCTCTAATAGCTGCAACAAGACCTCCTTGATGTTCTCCTTCTTCCTCAGCCGTCACAACAGCCCCTGGCCGCCTCTTCTTCTTTTTTTTCTTTGCTGCCGCCGGGTACTGTAGCTGCGATCGCAGCTGCTGCCCAAGTTAGGGTTTTGAGTTCTTTCTTTTGTATTTCGGGATTATGGCCTAATGAATGGCTGATAACTCTTGATATTAATTAAATATAATAACATAAAAGGCTTTTAAGAAGTGGGATTGGGTCGGACCTTGATTAAACTTTGAAACTTTGACACTTAAACCCTCCAAGTTCTCTTTTTCTTGCCTTTTTTTCCACATCTTTCCATAACCTACACAAAACATTTCAACTTTGTAAATCTTTGCACTTAACCCCCTAAACTTACATAAATTTGATATTACATCATTAAAACATCATAAAATTGAAAGGAAATATAAGTGTGTTATTCAACACATAAGAACTCGAATCCATTAAATAAAACGACACATGGAAGTTGACCGAGTTACCGAGAGGGGCTAAAGCTATCGGATTGAAGTGGGTTTTCAAGGTGAAAAGAAATGCAGATGGTTCGATTAATAAATATAAAGCAAGACTCGTGGCAAAGAGTTATGTGCAACAACCTGGAGTCGATTTTGATGAGGTCTTTGCTCTGGTGGTGAGATTTGAGTCTGTACATATGCTCATTGCCATTGCAACTACTGAAGGATGGCAATTACATTATGTGGATGTAAAGTTGGCAATGTTAGCGTTGGAGCACATTAGTGGAAAGGAACAACGAGCTGACATTCTTACGAAAGCACTTGCGAGAATCAAGTTTGACGAGATGAGAAGATTGCTCGGTGTTGAAGATCTCCTAGTTTCAAGTCGGAAAATTAGGGGGGAATTGTTGGTAATTTCAATCTTATTAGACCCATCACGTTTAGGTGACCGAGTTTGACCTATTGAGCCTATGGAATTCATTAATGATGTAATGGGTTTATGGGGTTGCAATTGGGCTTTTATATTTGGTAATTACTTGTTACCAAGTTAGGGTCTTCCTATAATTACATGGCCATGTTAGGGTTATTGTATGATTGAGAGGGATTATTATATTCAAGTTTTGTGTTAGTTTCTTGATTATAATAATACGAGAGGTTTACCTAAATATCGTGTGCTCGCTTGTGTTTCCGTTATCGATTCGTTTTTGAATTGGCATCTCGTAACAAATCAAATGATGATGTTTCCTTGAGCCTTAGAAGTCTACCTACCATTTTTGGAAGCCTCTTTATAACTTGAATCTAACGGGGTCATCTTTGTTTCTTGTCTAGAAGTAGAATCATATCATAGTAAGATACACACAAAACACACTTTTCAACTCTAGCCTCTTCTCCAAACATCCCACGATTTGTGCAGATAAATAAATAATGAAATTTATATCTGTGGCCCCGCAAATTTTATGCATCTACTTTTTCATTGTTTTCAAGTTTTCTTTATTTTTGTACTAGTTTGACTTTTTATTTTACTTGAAATTAAACAAATTCACCACGATAATTTAGAAATAATGAACTGTATACTAATTCACTTTCACGTTTTAATACTTTAGTTTAATATATGAAATTTTAAACCTTTTAGTGTTACTGTTTACTAATATATGTACATATATATTATATATAGGTAAGGTTTATGCATGTAATTGTGGAATTTTAAAGCATTAGAAGAATGCAGGGTTAAAATGAAGCAAATAAAATTGGAGTTAAATAAATTTATTGTAAGCAAATTACACACACAATATATAGGATAAAAATCCGTCAAACCCTGTGTAACAACAATTTTCTTTTCATGTGTGATATATGTTATTATCGTTCTCGGTGACAGAAATTTTTTTTGTAACAAATGCTATTGGTGCATGTTTAACATGTATAACAAATGTTATTACCGCATGTTTTTAGTTTTTCCAATGGAAACTTCTTAGCACATCACCACTTAAACATATTTAACTATATAGTTTACTTGTCATCCATAACCAGTGTGTTCAACTGTTCAGGTGATATTTGAAGCGTGGCAATTTATGGTCTATTAGAGCATTCTCAACCCATTCTTCAAATTACGTGAGAGGGTTCTCTATTTTTTAGAGATGGTTAAAAGTGGTTGTGAATGAAGTAGAGAGAAAATGTTACTGTTTATGGTTAAATTTGGAGAAACACATTGTTCACCTCTATAATTTTTTAATATTTTTGAAAGTGGTTGTGAGTGAAGAGAGAAAATTTAATGATAAAAGTATAAAAAATAATATTTAATTGAAAATGAGAGAGAAAAGATGATATCTTTAGTGTAATTATAGAGATGGAGAATAGAGAATAGATCGAGAATGCTCTAAACCCCTCATTTAGACATAGCATAAAAATGTGGAATTCCATAGTTTTTATGTCCAATACTTTCTCATTTAGCATAAAATAACAATCTGGAATTTTTCTAACATGATTATTCAAGAAAATAATATTAATAAATTTGACAAGAAAAAAAGGAACAATTTGCAAAAAGAAAATAAAAATTAATCTTCCTTAAAAGCCGGACAGTCTTAAATTTCTACTTGAATAATTGGCACCAGAAACAACGTACGTAAAGATATTTTTGTCAATTATCACGACCATCATGTAGTAGGGTTAAGGCTCATAAAAGATATGTAGCATTTAAGTTATTTGTCATGTTAAAATGAAAATTAAACTGTAACTAGAAAAAAGAAAAAGTATCTTGTGACTTTTTCTTAACTAGAACATGGCCATTTGTTGTTATTAGTTAGTTCTCAGTGTAAACATCTTTTGATTATTAATCGTGTCCAAAACCTAACTTTTACTTAAACCTAATAAGCTCATATAATTAAAATACAGTTTATTTAACTCTTTTATCTTATATTAATAGAGTGTCTACGTGATGCAGCGAGTGTTTGAACATAGACTCTGGTAATCATACAATAGAACGTGGGTGGGTTGCACATTAATACATGTTTATGTATTTGAATATTTTATAGGTTTATTAGTTTCATATTGAAGTTGTACTTTAATGCTTCATTGACTTGTAAGTTTTAAAAAACATATCGGTTTTGAAAGCTTTTTATATCGAAACGTCGACAAAAATGAGCTCGTTACAATAGTATGTTTTTTATTTTATTTTAAAGCATAATATATTAAAAATATAAGAAAGTTAAAACATTAAATAGAATTGTCAAGTTGTGGGTTAAAGATGAGGGGGCAATCTTTTATAAATTTTTAAAATTATCATAAGTTAGTCAAAGTTAAAGGGTAAAAATTGTAAATATATTACGAAAAATTGAACAACACGTCATAGTTAAATGGGAGGCCTGTTTTGTAATGTATAGGTTCATTTATAGTTGCACATTTGAATTGTACGCTAATGCTTTATTGACATGTACGTTTTAAAAACACATCGGTTTTAAAAGTTTTTTATACCAAAACGTCGAAAAAAATGAGCTCGTTGCACCGGTATATTTGTCTTTTTTTTAAGCATAATATATTAAAAATATATGAAAAATAAAACATTAAATAGAATTGTCAAGTTGAGGGTTAAAGATGAGGAAGCAATGTTGTATAAACTTTTAAAATATTCATAAGGTAGTCAAAGTTAAATGGTATAAATTGTAGATATATTAAGAAAAAATGAATAACACGTGAAATTTATTGTGTCAATTACTCTTTTACCCTTGTTATAGATTGTACCTCATGCTTTAAAAGTGATAAATTACTTAATAATAATAATGATTGTCTTAATTTATCCTTGTTTGATGTATTATATATAGTATAGATCGGTTGTAAATGGATTGACATGTTTCAATTATAATGTATATATTTTTAAATTTTTAACTATAAACTACTTGACAATGAGTGATGACCTATTCATTCATCAACACCCCAATCCAAACATAGACTTTTTTATTAAAATGCTTAGAATTGTTTACTTGCTTGCTACTTAAATCAGTATAAACATAATGTTAATTATATCGTTTTCATGTCGTCTTAATGTCGTATGAGAAGTTACCGCACCAGTCATAATTTTGATAAAATTTTATATATCAAAAGTGAATATTTTATAGTTACAAATGAAAAAATTATGGTGCGAAACTTCAATAACATTGACATTTTATAAAGAGATTACTCTATAGAATAGTAATCATGTTTTAAAATTTTCCAATTAAGTCACTTATAAAATTTTTTGTTCCAATTAGGTCACTAAAGTTTCTCTTTTTCTAATCATATATATATTACCTTGATAGCAGGTTTTTGTAGATTTTTGTATTTTGAAATAGTTTAACATTGCAAAATATATTTTTAAAAGTGACAAAATAAAAATTGAAAAAAAAATTAATTATGAAAAAATGCAAAAAAATAATAATAAAATAAATAAAATTAAGATTTTTTTTTAAATTTTCCAGTTTATTTTGTTGCAATTTTCCAGTTTTTTTATTGTTGCGATTTTTTAGTTTTTTTTTTTGCAATTTTCCAGATTATTATTATTTTTTGCAATTTAAAATATATTTTTATTAATTTTTAAAAAATGTTTTGCATGCAAACTATTTAAAAATAAAAAAAAAACCTACATTACCTGCTATCCAGGTAAAAAAATCTATGATTAGAACAAAAAGAAAGCTTTAGTAACTCGATTAGAACAAAAGATTTTATGAATGGTCTGATTGGAACAGTTTTAAAACTTGGTTAATATTCTATAGAGTTGCCCCCCCTCTTTTATAAATTACAAAATTATGTGTAGTTGCAAAATACGTTAATTTACGTGAAATACGTTAATTTACGTCAATTTACTAGTTGCAAAATAGTAAATTTACGTGAACGTTAATTTACGTGAACGTTTTGTTATATTCGACTAGTAAACCCTTTTAGTCAATTTCTTAAATGTTACAAATAACTAACGTTACAGACAGAAGAAGTGAAAATAAGGAATCCTACAACAGAGAATGTGAAATGGTAAATCAATAGAGAAATTGATATATTATAATGTTATATCATCTGATATAGTAAACCACTAGGCAAATCAAAACGGTAAATCCTACATTCTAATCGCCATTATAAGCGATATTAACAAAAATGAAACATAAGATATTAACTTATATATGGATTGGTTATCATCGAATGTCTGTTTTTTTTAAACAAAAAGCTAACATCCTTCTAATTCTCCCATAATCTATTTATACATGTATCTTATGGAATTTAAACTTTCCATCTCTAGAACAAATGAGAGACACCTTACCATCATACTCATGTCTTTTGGAGACATCAAGCATATGTTATTCTGTTAAAAGGAGTGGTTAAATTAAGAAGTGGCATAAAAATAGGGTTATCAACAACTGACCGAAAATCTTGACCAAACAAGTCACCTTGGCTTTGAAAAATGTCTAACCGAATCAAGCAAATCATTTTTGGTTCAAAGGTTAGGCAGTTTTTGTCATGTTCTTCCAAACCATATGGGTTTATGTAATTATGGTCATTTCCCTTTTTCTTTTCTCAAAATTCATAGAAATTTAATAATGGAATCCAAACCCATGTAAAAACAACATATGATGTTTTGTTTTACGTGGTTTACAAAATCGCTAGATATGAGGATTCAGATTAGACTTAGCAATATTACTAATACAGAAAGAATAAGCCAAATTTATTATTATTTGAATAAGAAACCAAGTGTACCATCACACATGTCCATTCCATGACGATTAAGTCTTTATTAACTAGTTTCAACATCATATATGTAACAACTTTAAGTTGATGAGTTGATGTATATAACTATCTATTTCACTTCATCTAATGTTTCAAACTATAAAACCATCCGTACTAATTGACTGTCAACAGAAAACATGCGTGATTAAATCGACCAACTTATTTAGGTTTAGCTTATCTAACCGGTTTGAATTATACAATGAACACTCTTAATCGAATTCAATAAATAGTTGTCACAAATCAAGTATAGCATTAATATTTGGAGTGGGGGACAAGATGGTTGAGTCATACGCGGTTTGTGTGGGTTCTAAAAAAGGAAAGTGGACTGAACTGAAATGAAATGGAATGGACCCCTTCATCACGCGTATGTTCCATGTGAACCATTGCTTTCCATGTTCCTATATCCATTTTCATTTTAACCATTTAATATAATAATATTATTATTTATGATAACATTATTTGTGTTTCATATTGTCCACATAAATTCATATTTCTTTTTCATATAATATTTTAAAAATTATAAAATATAGAATAAAGTATATAGACCAAATTCATACCATTTGTTTATTTATGAAAAAGTATGATTGTGACAAAATATTAAAACAAAGTTGTTGTGTTTGACTAATCCTTCTACTCTTGTAGGGTTGAGGCATGTGGCCAAAAGGACCGTAACGCTACGTCGTGTACCTGAGATTTAGTACAAGAAGGTTTGCAGGTAGGCTTATGACTCTAATGTCATCCCTCCCATGAATTGGCGACAACCAAGATAGATTCATGATAGAATGATAGTTGATTATTATTAGTTTTATTGGGATAATTCAGGTTTATGGTTCAGTAACACTATGTGTGCATGCTAAATTGAAATAATTAAAACTAAACCGCTAGTAAAATAAACCTTTATATACTTTAATGTTTAAAAATCATATATTATATGTCGAAATAGCTTTATTATAAATATTTATAAATTAAATATTATTTATCTCCTCATAAAATAATATTTACGTCTTTATTGGTCTAGATCCAGAAGCGGTGGTTAACCGAACCGTCTTTTTCTATAACGAAAAAACAGGGTTATTTGTAATTACAATTGGTTAAGTAAATCTAAAATATGAAGCATCGATCATAGATTTGATTTTAACTCATAAGTAAACCAAAACTACCCATGGTTACACTAATTTAGCTTAAGAATTTAGTTATCTAATAAATAGATTGTCTTCTAGTTAAATATTCATTAACCTTGTCCTTTGTGAAGTTCAAAGCTCAACTAGATCGTTCTTTAGGAAGTTAGGGCATATCCAATGCGGGTATTCGAACATTTTAAACGTCAAGATTGTCGGACACCAGCATTGAAGGGGAATGTCTGCACACGTCCAACGATGAGGTGTCCGAAAACCTGGATTTAAGTTGATGATGGTATGAAAATGTAATGATGTTGTATATGTTCACGCCATGGTCTTACATTGTTAAATTTGTTGGTATATCATAGCCTCATAGGTATTTGTTAAACCATCAAAATAAAGCCAATGTTATCTAACAAGTTGTTTCTTACAACAAATCATTCGAAATTGTACATATTCAAATAAGGAGAAGTATCGGAAATACATAAATATTTCGGCTATGATTAGATAAAGAACTAAGAAAACATTTTTTTTCATAAGTTTATTTGAGAAGTACATTTGAAATTAGGCAAAAGTTGATTCTAGTCCTCGTTGGAAAATCAAGTGCTCTTACCAATAAGTTTAGAGAGTATGAGTTAATTGTTCAAGGAAAGCCAGAAATGAGTGTTTTGCCGTCTAGTTTGATCGGAGCCCATTAATTTATCTCATCGCAACAATTCAACGAAAACAAGTGAATGTTTTGCGCATGATTATAATAAGGGTTACAACTGGCTAAAATCATACTTATCATGGTGCATTCACTCATTTCTTATATCATGTGCCATCACAATCACATTATCTCATAAGTCATAACCTTTCAGCTTGTTGATGTTGGGTGATCTTCTAATTCTTGAACTGGGCTGGCTTATTGGATTTTATGGGTCTGATCAATGGTCATCTTATGCAATATGCACGTTCATAACATCCTGACTAGGGTTGTTCACGATCCGAGCCGAACCGAGCGAAAGTTCGCTCGTTGTTTGGCTTGTTTACAACCGAACGACTGAAATTCGAACCGAACGAAAATCGAAATGAGCCAAAATCGAATCGAGCATTTTTCGATCGAACATTGAGCGATTTCGAGCATTATTGATTTCTTTTTCACTTTAAAAATTTTCAATAAAAAACAAGTTTGAAGGTTGTAAATTATATATTTTATAAATAAATTAGTAGTTTTTATAAAAACGAGTAATAGATTATACATTTTTATTAATAGTAAGTTTGAAGTGAGATAAAAAGATCTATAAGCAAACTTCTAGTATTCTAAAAACTTAAAGCGAACAAATAAAACTATAAAACTGACGAAATATGAAAAATTTTAAGGGGTTAAAAAATTATAAGCTTATATTTAGGTGTTTTGTCTATATATTTATATATTTGTTCATATATAATTATATATAAAATAAATTAAAAATATTCGAGCCAAACCGAACCGAGCAGACTTTTGCTCGTTGCTTGGCTCGTTTACAAACCGAACCTAGCGGCTCGTTTACAATCGAGCAAAAAAACGAGCAAGCATTTTACGAGCAATTTCCGAGCGAGCACCGAACGAGTTCGAGCGACGAGCGGTTTGGACGTCCATAATCTTGACTTCCTAAGGTACTATAAAAATGCGTTAAAGAAACTCAAACTCCCACAACGGAAACATAGATTCGCTACCGGCAACTAGTATAATATTTTTTAGCTATAGTAGGGTTGACCCTGAATCTAATATACATATGCATGTTGTGTAATTAAGACATACCCAACTCTAACCGAACTAGTCTTCATAAAAACCGAACTAGTCTTCATAAAAACCGAACTAGTGTTCGAGCTTGGGCTGGGTGATAAAGGCTCTTACCTCTAAGAAAGAAGACCAATGTGTTGGTCAATTCATCATGGTGATTATGAAAACATAAATGGCGTGATAAACCTGATAAGATGTGCATACCTGTTACAACAGAGAAAGTAGTCATAGCATATGAGAAACCTTCAGACATTTATTGTCAACTTGAGCCAGTTCCCTTTTAGGATGTATTGTTAAGGATGAGGATTAGAGTTCTTGAGAGATAACCGAATATTGGAGAGAAAAAGGGTTACGAATTATGTGTTATACGTATGTGTGTTTCGTGCATAACCTCTTTGATGTTAATTAGTCTCCCTTATATACGCCAAAAGGGAAAGCCTTTATTAGCTATTGATGGTAATACAGACCATCAACAATTGTCAAGCTAATATAATAATAAGGTATAATTGTTTATTATTTTGATCTATATATTATATATATGATTATAATGGTCATACAATAAATATAAAAATATATTTATTCTTACATAATGTTCAAATTCTAGCACGGTGTAGCTTATAAATAGAAGTAGATGATTTGTGAACGCAAAGATTCACGCTATTTAAATTTCCAACGGACATTTACTCAATTCGGATCAACAATTAATGGATAACACGTGAAAAAAAAGTCTGCGGCGTAGCTTGTAGCCCGTTTTCCTTTTGTTTGAATGTAAACTTTATTTATTTACTTTTTTTTATGAACTACAAGAAATTTCAAATATATGACACGTAAGTTTTGCAAATAAAATAATATAAAAATATGACATTAATAGATCACTCATTTATCAAGGTACAATACAACATTACAAACCATAAAAAAGACATTGACAAAGAAAATGTTTAATAACCTCCGAGCACACTATAAATAACACAACTTCTTCAAGTACCATATCTCATTAGAGTTCGATTGATATTATTGTATAATTGTAATGCATTTGAGGCCCAAGATTCAGGGATAAACTTCAGTAACAGATTGATATGCTCAAATGCGTTTTATAGTATAATGAGTTTCATCAATAATGTAGGACCATTCTTTGGATGTCCGAAGCTTGCCTTTGATCGTATGGGCCATCATGGTCGTATCAAGCATCAGTGGGTTATGATCTTCTTCCCTTTCTAAAACCGCATCTACAACAATCACCTTCCTGGTATATTTAGGAATACCATCCTAACATTTCCTTAATAGTTAATGCAATGTATTTTCTATAAGTATTAAAAAGCCATTATACAAAAAATGATTACATAATTCTTTACATGATTATGTTGATATAATGTTACTAAAAGGATCATACCCAAGTAATATAAGACTAAATATGAATACATGTATCGCAACCAAGTTGTATCAACCATTGTATTTGGTAAGTAGTTGTTTTAACTAAAGCTAGTGATCAAACCTTATGGATGATTTTAAAAGATGAATATTTCATATTTAACAATATTTTCTAAATATATAAATTGTTTATTTAGCTATTTTTTAAACTAGATTTTTTTTTCTTTCTTTTTTACTAACTTTTGGGTTTTGATGATTTGTTTAAGTTTTCAATTTAATCTTTTTTTGTCCATTGGGTAAATCTTTGATATATATCGCTATTTGATAAAAAGGACTGTCTTTGAAAATCAAATTGGCAAAAAGATATAAAAGTTTTGTTTTTTTAATGATAAAGTGTAAATGGGTGAGTGTAGGATCTAAAATACACGACTACGTGATTCTATTTACATAGTCGTAACATTCATTGAGCTAATGGAAACTATGAGGAAAAATATGTCACACGACTATGCATAATTTTTACACAAAGTAGTTTCACATCAAGGTAAATTTCTATATATTGTAAATAAGAAAACAGTATGGAAACTCACATAGCCATGTAGTAATTTCTTGTTATTCAAGGCATGACATCTTAAATTTAAAAATAAATGGTTATATGATGAAATATTTATTCACATGTTTTTGTGTGATTTATAATATGTCTGTTTGAATGAAGGACAATAAACGACTATGTTAATATGTAATAACTATTTGCAGACATGTGATTGGTATGTAAGTTAAAACTTGACATTTATGGGGTGTTTGTTTTTTCTCAAAAAGAGCTTTCTGGTCTCTTTTGTCTGCGCTGCGCAGACCACGCGCAAACATGAAAGCTTGCAGACTGTTTGTTTTTCGGAAGACAGTTCATTAAAAAAGGTCTGTGCGCACTCTTCTTGGCGACCTATCACTTCTCACATCTTCTAAGCTCTTTCACCTATTCACAATAACATACATTTATCTCCACCAACCCTAGCCCCCATATCTCCCACCCTCTTCCCGTCTCCCCCTCTCCCCACCTCCGGCGCCTGCCTCCACCCGCACCTCTGGCGCCGCCCTCCAGCCCCACTTCCGACCGCCGTACTCTCCAGCCCCACATCTGCCGCCGCACTCCATCCCCACCTCCGGCGAAGTAAAAGCGCGATGGACGACTCATTGGTATAAGTCGGAAACACGGGCGGTGACACCAATTGTGTTTCGTGCCCGTACGGGATAATGGCGAACATATTATTGGGTCCAACAGGCGAATACATCCCACCGGAGACTGCCGTAAATGACAGGACGTCGCCAGGGGAATGGTTTGCCGAGGTGGCTCCGATTGAAGAAGAGACACCAGAGACGACGATGGGGCAATGAACAGTACAACTAACGGTGGTTGAGACATGGTTGATTTGTTAAGCATTTTTAGTACGTTGATGTGTTTATGTTTTGGTTTTGTTGTTTATTAATGTTAATTTAGGTTTTGGTTTGGTTGTTGATTAATGTTAATCGTGATTTTGTTTGACTTGTGTTGGGTAGTTATTTTGGTTTATACTTAGTCTGTATGTTTGTTTGGGCTGCGTATGTAAACCGAGATCCCTTTGGATCTCGGTGGGCTTTTTGTCATTGTTGGGCTTGCATGTTTAGTATCCTATATATAGAATGCATTGTATAGGGATCTTGGTTGTTACTTCACTTGTATGTTTTCCGTCAAAATGTTTACTAGACGTGGTTGTAATCCTAGTGCTTAAGCACCCGACTTATAATAATACGTGAGTTTTGAAGCAATTCTCGTGTGTTATGTGTTTGTGTTTCGTGTTCTTGAATCATCTAGTGTTGGTATTCCGCACCAACACCTAGATTGTTGATATCATAATTGTAGTGATCCAGATTTGGGATTTACAATTGGTATCAGAGCCTTAGACCTATTTAGGCTCGTTATTGTGATATCAAGGGTTCAAGATCTTGATTTATTAGTGGTTTGTTTGTATTTCCGGTGAACAAGTGATCGGAGAAGAAGGAGAGTCATTTTTGGGAAAAAATTGGTTTTGGTTTGGAAACAAATCAAAATCCCAACTTTCTCGAAAGTTTGTTACACTACAGATTGACTTTTGGTGAAAAAACTGGGTTCTCGGCTAAATTGTTGACTTCTCAGTCAGCGATTTGAGTTCTCTGTCAAGAATTAAAGTTCTCGGCTAACTTTAGTTCTCGGTCAATTATTTATAGTTCTCGGACAAGATTAATAGTTCTCGGTCAACTATTTGTAGTTCTTGGTCAACACCTAGTTCTCGGTTGAATTTCGTTGTTCTCGGTCAACATTGGATTTTCGGTCAACAGATCTGCAACTTCCTTTGGGCCTGATCTGTGTAATTTGGGTATTGTGATTTGGGCTCTATGTAACAACGTTTGGGCTTGATTAAATCTTTTAGACTTAAAACTTATCAACAAATTCAATTAAAATGGAACAGCTAACTAATGGTAATAGTTCAACCAACTCTTCACTTCATCAAGAATTGGACTCCATAATGGGGACAACCACTCGTATACCCCGTCTCTTGTTGCATGAGGGGTTTAGTGAATGGAAGTTTTGGTTTGAGAAATATGTTAAGATTAAGGATGCCAAAGTTTGGAAAAGTATTGCTTGGGGGCCTCAAAGAAATACTTATCAACGAGATAACTCAACTGGGATTATCGTGAAGCTCGTTGCCTTGTATGACGATGATGACTTTGCTAAATTTGAGGAAGATGAAAAGGCTCTTTCAACTCTAACCATGGCACTCTCACCTAAGATTGCCCTTGGCCTTAGAGAACTTCAATCTGCTAAAGAGTTGTGGGAGGCGTTGATTGAGGTGTATGAGGGAAACGAAGACATGAAAAGGAGTCGCCAAGACTTGCTGCGACAAAAGTTCAACATGTTTAATCATGTTCTGGGGGAAACATTGGAAACTCAACTCCAAAGGTTCATAGCACTGGTGACTGAAATGAGATCAGCAAGTATTTATCTAGCAACCTCTGAGATAAACAACAAACTGGTGAACTCATTTCCAAAGAGTTGGGATATGAATGTTGCTGTTATCAAAAAGACCAAAGATCTCAACATAATGTCTCTCTCTGAGATGATGGCTACTATCAAGGAATGTGATATGGATGACAAGCAACGTGCAATAAATCGTGCAAACTCCTAGAGTGCAGCTGGGTACAACGTTGCTTCCAACAATGCCCTCATCTCTCAAGACAGTTTCTCAATGTTCAAGGCCACTCATCATCCACCTCAGGGAAACTTTCAAATGTTGACATCCACTCAAGGTCAACCAGCTTCTATTCCACCCCAACCAGCTTTAGTATTCTTCACTAAGTCTGGTCAATCTTCAGCTGACAATGGAAAAGCTTCATCCTCTGGGGTAACTTACGGTCCGAATTCCAGTTAGATTCCTTCCATTCCAAAAGAGACTCAGGAGAATATAGCTCTAATGGCGGGATTCATGAACTGTTATAATGCATTTTTAGCTGGAGACCTAGTTCAACCTGTGTTTGCTGCTGAACTCGATCAGATCCATCCTGATGATGTTTAAGAAATGGATATTTCTTGGCAAATCTCCATGGCAGTGTTTCGGGCCAAGAAGTTCACTAAGAGGACGGGTAGAGACAATTGGAATATGCCTAATAATCAGAAGGTGGGTTTTAAAAAAGACACTCTGAGATGCTTCAACTGTCACGAGCCGCGTCATTTTGCTCGTGAATGTACTAACCCAACAAAGGATGGAAACACATAAAGGGCACTGGTTCCAGTGGGTAATGCTAGGGGTGAAGCTGGGGGTAGTTCGGGAGATGGTGAAAGGGGAATGGTTGCTCAACAATTCTCTTGGGAGGATCAGATGGCTGTGCTCAACATTGGAATCAGACCGCAAACTTCGCAAGTGTTGAAGACACCGGAGAAGAAAATGCTACTAAGGCGAAGATCAAGGAACTTCAATTCCCATATATGGCGTTCACTTCTCCAAATTCATATGAGGTAAGTATTCAACCATGTTCTCTAGATTGTGTTGATAAGATAGAATTATATAAGCTCCATAATGATAACTTAATTAGAGATATGGAAAGAATAATATCTGAAATTTTCAAATTTAAGAAAAATGAAAAAGGCTTTCTTGATAAGATAGAGGCAACCCAAAAGGATTTTTCAAAACTTAAGTCTGAATTTAGTATAAAATGGTGTCATTACCTAGACGCCAAACAAGAAATCGCTGAATTAACTGCTAAACTGGAAGCTTCCAAGTTGGAAATTTTGAATCTAACTAGTAAATTTGAAAAGGCTGAACTAGATTTTAAAAAATTCGATATTTCCAGTAAAGTAGTTAACTCAATTATTGAAAATAAATTATGGTGGAAAGAAAACGAAGGTGAGGGCATAGGATATAGTCAAGTTCCCCCACCCTATCTAGTTACCAAAGAACAGGAAGAAAAGGTAAATGACATGAAGTACGGTAAACAAGACAAATGTGATGGAGTTAGTCCTATGAATGCAAGTCCGTCTACTTCGGAAGTGAACGATTCTAACGTGTTTGCGTCATGTGCAGAAAAAGTAATTGTGAAGGAATGGACTGGTGAGGACGACGACCCTTGTTCTGAATTTTAATAATGACATTGTTTCTGATGTTTCTTTAAAACTCATAATTTGAATTCTGTTATTCCGACTGTTTGTGTGGGCTCTGTTTTAAAGAGCAAGGATTTTTGTGTGGTTGATTCTGTTAAAACTTTGAATTCTAATAACGTGGTTTCCAATAAGATTAAAAATTCGAAAAATTCCAACAAATACTTACCACCTAAATTTGTTAAAGAGGGATGCTCTAATGACAAACAAGGTGATAAGTTCAAAGATGTAAAAAATGGTCCTCGCAATTTTAAGCAAACTGCTCCACACAACCAGTCCAGACGAGGAGTTGCCCAAAATGATTTTTGCATAAAACGTCAAACTTGTTTTAATTGTGGCACTCATGGTCATATTGCCAGAAATTGTCCACATCGTCCATATGTTACATATTATGGATTTTATCAGAGGAATATGCCCCATATGCATCGTAATTCGTACAGGAAAAGATTCAGGCATAGTCAGGCTAATTCCTCTGACGATGATTGGAACCGAAACAAATCTGGCAGGTTTAGTCCTCATCAGACCAAGCCTAACATGTTTCGCAATGGGGTTAGAAAATGTACTTCGATTCCAAAAACGAACACACATTCTAAACCGAAACAGGTGGAAAAGACAAAACCATGTCATTCCAAACCAAAAACACCAGAGATGAAGTCAACCATTCTTACTTATAATGTCAAATCTTGCAATGGTAGGCATAAATGGTTGTCTAAGTCTCCGGTAAAAGAATGTGCAAACCAAACGTTTGATGATCAAAAGGATATGTCATGGCAACCCGAAACAACTTTAGATGAATCAGGGTCACCCAGTGTAACTATGGACTGGGTACCAAAATCTAATTAATCCCGCGCCTTATGCAGGGACAGCTATGGAGGAATATCATCAGACCTTGGTATGTTGATAATGGCTATTCCAGGCACATGACAGGAGACATTTCCCAACTACACAACATTCAAACATTTAATGGTGGGTATGTGTCTCTCGCGGGAGGAGAGAAAGGGAAGATTACTCAGAAGGGTAATGTAAGTAACGGTGTTCTAAATTTTGAAAATGCTAATTTTGTTCCTGAATTGAAGCACAATTTGTTGAGCGTCTCACAAATTTGTGATAAAGAATTTTTAACTCATTTTACTAAAAGGGAATGCTTGATTTTGAAACCTGGAATAATTATTCTAGAAGACTGGATTCTTGTTCGATCACAACGAAAAGATAATGTTTATGTGATCGACATGAACAAAAATGCTCCTGATGAAATAACATGCTTATTTTCAAAAGTTTCAGAACATAATGCCATGCTATGGCATCGTCGTCTTGGTCATGCTAATATGAAAAATTTAAATCGTCTTGCTAAAAATGATTTGGTCAGTGGCTTACCCATTAAAGATTTTGTTACTATTGAAAAATGCATGGCCTATGCTTTGGGTAAACATCATCGAAAAACTCATAAACCAAAATTGATCAACTCCATTTCATCAGTTCTTCAATTGCTACATATGGATCTCTTCGGTCCAGTTCATGTTTTGAGTCTTTCACGCAGCTCTTATTCTCTTGTTATTACTGATAACTACTCACGTTTCACTTGGGCGTTTTTCTTGTCAAATAAGAATGAAACTGCAGATTTAATCAAGAAGTTTGTAGTGCTCATGGAGAACCAACTGAATTTGAAGTTGAAGGGAATTCGTTGGTATAATGGCACGGAATTCAAGAATGCATCATTGAATTATTTCTGTTCAGAAAGGGGGGTACTCCGTCAGTACAGCGCAGTACGGACACCACAAAAAAATGGTGTGGCTAAAAGAAGAAACATAACTCTTATCGAAGCGGCAAGGACTATGTTGTGTGATTCTAAGCTACCACTGTTCTTCTAGGCAGAAGCTGTTAATACGGCCTGTTATGTTCAGAATCGGGTGATAATCAACAAATCTAAAATGAAAACTCCATATGATATTGTCTATGGTCATAAACCCATTGTTGCACATTTCAGAGCTTTTGGTTGTCCGTGCACACTACTGAATCTTGAATCCACTCCAAAATTTAGGGCCACAGCTGATGATTGTTACTTTGTTGGTTATTTGGGTAATACAGCATACAGGGTCTACAATAAGTCAACCAAGCAGATTCTAGAGTCCTATGAGGTTCGTTGGTTGGAAGAAAACGAGACTGATGCTCGTGTTGGTCTAGACTGGTTGTTCGACTATAATGAACTTTTCAAACCGTTCAACGTGCTTCCATTCACCAACTCAAACGTCTCGGGTGAAGCTTCCGTAGACACTGTGAAAGAAGATCAAAATGCCGTGTCTTATATATCTCCTATTCTGGATGATGATCTGACTGAACAAATCGATGTAACTCCATCCATGCCTGTAAACCAACCAGATTCTGTCACAACTTTATCATCTTCACCAACTACATCAGAAAGTTCTTCAACTGTGAGGGGGAGAGTCCTATTCGTCAGATTTTCGGGAGCACACTATTTCCTGATGCCATTCCAAGTGAATATGTCGCTGGTACCTCGTACTCACACAGTACAGCGACCTCTGGATGGAAGAACCCTCTTACTTATATTGAAGAGAACTTGTCAAACTTACACTCTACCGGTGATGTTTCGATCACTTAATTCCATCGAGGATAAAGAAAAATCATCCAATTGAGAATGTCATAGGTCCTCTTGAACGGGCGTGTCCACCAGAAGTCAGACATGACACATCAACAGCTGTTTGTTCTCCTGCTTCATTTCCCAAATTGAGTCAAATTCGGTAGAAATGGCACTTCAAGAACCAAGTTGGGTTGATGCTATGCATGAAGAGTTGAATCAGTTTGATAAGTTGAAGGTTTGGAGATTGGTTGAGTTACCGGAAGGAAAGAAAGCACTTGATATGAGATGTGTATTCCGAAACAAATAAGATAACACGGGGGGTTATTGTTAGAAACAAGGCACGATTGGTAGTTCGGGGTTTTTGTCAAGTTGAGGGATTAGACTACACTGAAGTCTATGCTCCAGTGGCTAGACTTGAGGCCATCCAAATCTTTCTGGCCTACGCATCATTCACGGGGTTCACAGTATATCAGATGGATGTCAAGACCGTGTTTCTGTATGGGGAAGTCAAAGAAGAGATCTACGTGGATCAACCACCGGGTTTTGTTGATTCCAAGAAACCAAATCACGTCTACAAGTTAGACAAGGCATTATATGGGTTACATCAGGCTCCTCGTGCGTGGTATGCTACATTGACCGCACATCTTTTAGATCATGGCTACAAGCGAGGAACCATTAATCAAACCTTGTTCTGGAAAACTGTCGAAAAGGATTTGATCCAAGTCCAGATCTTTGTAGATGACATTATTTTCAGATCCAACAGTGCTGAGTTGTGTGCAGAGTTTGAAGAAGTAACGAAGAAAATATTTGAGATGAGTTCGCTGGGTGAAATGACAACGTTTCTGGGGTTACGGGTTCGCCAAATCTCGGCAGGAGTTTTACTGCATCAAAGGAATTATGTTGATGATATGCTCGCAAAGTTTGAATTTCAAGATTCCAAGAGTGCCAACACTCCCATGGAAGAAAGGCCTCTACTGTCATCTGATCCCGAAGGGAGTCCCGTAGATCAAACGTACTATCGATCGATGATCGGATCTCTGATGTATCTCACTGCCAGTCGTCCTGACATCATGCTTGCAGTCTGCCAGTGTGCTCGTTTCCAGGCTAATCATAAACTCTCTCATTTAATTTTTGTTAAACGTAATTTTAGATATCTGAAGGGACAACCGAAGTTAGGTCTTTGGTATCCCAAACAATCAGAATTTGATCTTTATGCTTTTGCTGATAGCAATTATGGTGGAGATGAAATTGATAGGAAAACCACATTTGCCGAATGCCAGTTCTTAGGAGACCGTCTCATTTCATGGCAGTGTAAAAAACAACAAACGGTGTCCACCTCCAACGCCGAGGTGGATATGTTGTTGCATCAGCTTGCTGCTCTCAGGTTATCTGGATGCAAAACCAACTGCTGGATTACGGTTTGGAATTTCTTGACACTCCAATCTTTTGTGATAGTGATGCTGCTATTGCAATTGTGAAAAATCCACTTCAACACTCTAAAACCAAGCACATCGATATTAAAATTCATTTTATTCGTGACTGTTACGACCAAAAATTGATTCACATTGAACAAGTTCACACTGATAACAATGTGGCAGATTTATTTACAAAACCAGTCGGTACAGCCAAATTTAATGTGCTTGTGAGTTTTCTTAAAATGCTTCGTTTCGAGTATTGAGTCTTTTTGGGTATAAATTTGTACATATTTTATTAATTTGCACAAATTTAGGGGGAGAAAAATCAAAAAGTCAAAAATAGTGTGTGTGCGTTGTTTATTTTAATTAAAAAATATTATTATTATATATAAATTTAAAAGTTTCATTCTCGCTTACAATTATGTCGGTTGCTCAAGTTTGAAGGACATATACTTGATATGTTTGGTCTGGTGTTCTACTTTAGACTTACAGGATAGCAATTTACCTAAAGACTGAAAGCGTCCGGGGCGATTGTGATGTGTTTTGTGTTTTGAATTCTTTCACTTAAAATCATGTCGGCAATTCCAAGTTGGAAGGACATGTATTCTCATATGTCTTTTGGTCCTGTTAACCACCAGTGGTCATACGGGATAGCCATTTACCCGAAAACTGAAGAGTGACCGGGGTGACTGAGTTCTCAACATGTGTGTTTTCTGTAACCCCTTGGGAAATGATATGATTATTCAGTTAATAGCTTTTTAGAAGCTTCAAAACATTTTCAAATGAAAATTGATCCAACATTTGGAAAATGATAGATAAATTGAATATGTGTGCCTAACAAGTGAAGTTATTAAGCTTAAAAGGCTCTAGAACAATCATTGATTTATATGGTAGCTTTCCATGATGCGTAAAAGTTGAAGTGATATAAACTAAATTTGCTAAACATACTGTGGAGAGTCATTTTGAATAAATTTGCATGTCTCTATATACATCTCTCCGAATGATAGGCAGAAAAGAAATTACCCAGTCATACACGAGCCTGTTAGTGTCTTGATCACCAAAAATATTGTGTTATTAGGTTATTGTAAAAAAAAACTACAAAAGAGTTTATTTTATCTTAATAAATTCTATGTTTTTAAAATCTTAAAGGGTCAAACTAGAACTACAGAGATCTGTAAGTCTGAACGGCGTGTAAGTCCAACGTTCAACCTTAAAGATTAAATTTTTGTTCGTTTATCTATAAAAATCTTTTGATCAAGCACTATGGGGTTGGAGTCAAATTGGGTGAACTGGGGAAAGCCAAATACGCTTTGAGAAGAGATAGGAGGCATCACAGGTCCATGAGTGATGTCCATCTAAGATTTATGCCGAACTGAACCTAACTCATATCACTGATGCAATGAAAATCATGCTAGGTTTGTTGTATCTGCTATCAACCTGTCTCTTTATGTCATAATAACGTTGAACATGAATCCTAGTGACAGCCTCTTAAACAATATAATTTCATGTTCGGATCTTTTCATAAAAGGCGGCGTTTTTACAAAAACTGAAATTTGATCCCAATATGCCAAATTCAAAAGGGATTATTTTTGTATTGTTTTTATTATTATTTATGTTTTTTTGTGTCCTATTTGTTTTATCTCGAAACCACTCTCCTCGAAACGTGTGACTTAAACTGGGTCGTTTTCAATGTGTTTTTAAATTGTTTTGGGCTGAAAGTCTTTTATATTAACAGGATTTTGGGCTGATCAAATAATATTGGGCTGATTGCCATTTACATGTCAACATAATCTTGGGCTGATCAAATGGTTGAGGCATGTTTAGAGGTTCTCGGCCCATATCTGTTGGGGTATAAATAAGCCCCAACCTCAATTATTGTTTTCATTATATTCAAAATCCTTTTCTCTCTCAAACCACTTAGCCGAAATCTACCTCTTGCACAAGCTAATCACATTAAGCCATTATCATCATTTTTGTCTGTTGATTCACAGGTAATTGAGCCAAGGCTCAAGCTAATTGTTTTGAGAGATTCGTGTTCTTAAATAATTGGTAGATAAATAAAAGGATACCACAGACGAACAAGGAACCACGGGTTGTTAGGATCAATGATTCCACCAACTGTTCCTTCAACACATTAAATGCTTGCACACACTCATTAATAAAATCAAAATGAGCATCTTTTAATAATAAATTACATAAAGGTTTTGTGATAACACTAAAGCCTTTAATAAATCTTCTATAAAAACCCGCATACCCCAAAAATGACCTTACCCCTTTAATGTTTTTAGGTGGAGGTAAAGATGATATTACCCGAACCTTTGCCTTATCCACTTCCATTCCCCTTTCCGAAACCACGTGACCCAACACGATACCCTCTTGTACCATGAAATGACTTTTCTCCCAACTTAGAACTAAATTTATCTCAACACACCTTTTTAAAACTTTTTCTAATTCATTGAGACAATTTTCAAAAGTTGGGCCAAAAATGGAAAAGTCATCCATAAATACCTCGAGTGATTCCCCGACCATATCCAAAAAAATACTCATCATACAACGTTGGAATGTGGCCGGGGCATTACACAAACCAAATGGCATTCGCCGAAAAGCAAAAGTGCCATACGGACAGGTGAAAGTGGTCTTGTGTTGGTTATCCGGGTGAATGGCAATTTGGTTATAACCCGAGTACCCATCCAAAAAATAGTAATACTTTTGACCCGATAATTTTTCAATAATTTGGTCAATAAAAGATAATGGAAAATGATCTTTATATGTAGCGGCATTTAATTTACGATAATCAATGCAAACTCGCCACCCAGTGACCGGTCGGGTGGCGATTTATTCACTGCTTTCATCTTTAATTACCTGTATACCTGCTTTTTTCGGTACCACCTGTGTAGGACTTACCCATGCGCTATCCGGAATGGGATAGATGATTCTCGCATCCAACCACTTTATTACCTCTTTCTTCACAACTTCTCTCAAATTGGGGTTCAACCTTCTTTGAGTCTCTCGGGTTGGTTTTGCCTCCTCGTCGGTGACGATTTTGTGCATAACTATAGATGGACTAATGCCTTTTAAATCGGCAATTGTCCAACCTATGGCAGCCTTGTTCGTCTTCAAAAATTGTTGTTCTTGGGTCTCTTCCAAATTAGATGCAATAATGACCGGTAATGTGTCATTATCCCCCAAAAACGCATACTTCAAGTGGCTTGGTAAATCCTTCAATTCTAACTTTGGTGGAATTTCCAATGACGGTTTTGTACCCGAATCAATCACAGCCGGTAGACATTCAATTTGATGAGTCCATGGTGGTCGTCCTTCTTTAACTGCCAACACGTCTTGATTTTCTCTTCCATCCTCAATGCACAAAGATGTACCTGTTCAGAAAAATTCCAAACACATGCTTCCAAAGCATCGTCCTCATAATCATGCGGTTCACACGTGTCAACAATATCTCCCATGAAACACTCATCACCACATAAAGCATTAAATCCGTTAGTGAACACATTTAATCTCATTTTCCGATTTCCAAAAGCCATATCAACTGTGCCCGATCGACAGTCAATAATAGCATGAGCGGTGTTTAAAAACGGTCGACCCAATATAACATTTTTTTGTTGGGTCGAATCAACCGATGAGTAGTCTAAGACCAAAAGTCAATCGGAAAGTAAAATTCTTCAACTTTTACTATCACATCCCGCACAATTCCTCGGGGGAGTTTATGGGACAAATCGGCTAACACAACCGTTGTCTCAACTCGTTTTAAAGGACCAAAATCATATTGGTCGTACAAACCCCCCAGAAGTATACTTACTCCGGCCCCAAGATCTAGTAACGCCTTAGACATTTGAAAATCGCCTACTTGAATGTTAATTAAAGGCGTTCCCGGATCTTGAAGCTTAGGAGGAAGATCTCCTTTTAAAACAGCACTCACCCGCTCAGTTAAATCCACTCGTAGAGACACTTTTTGTTGCCTCTTTTGAGTGCACAATTCTTTCAAAAATTTTGCATATGCGGGTACTTGCTTAATTGCCTCAAATAGAGGTAAATTTACCTTTACTTGTTTAAAAACTTCCCACGTCTCTTCTTTTTGAGGACCTCTTCTTGAAATAATATTTTTCTTACCCGGATCAAGTAAAGCTGAAGGAAATGGAACCACCTTTTGTTCTACTTCCTTATTTTCATCGTTTAAATTTGAAGTTTGACCCGGATTTTTTAACGGTTTTTATCAAAAGTGACATGCTTAGTGGGTTTAGTTGTTACTATTTCATCATCACTTTCGTTACCCGTAATATCCTCAACTTCCCCATCAACAACACCCGGTGATAAATCTTTTTTATATTCTTTACCACTTCTTAAAACACTAACGTGATTAATAGAAACATTACGAGAAGAGTTATGAGAAGGATTTACCTTTGTGTCGCTTGGCAATTGACCTTTATTCTTCTTCAACTCGGACACTTCAGTTGCAAGTTGACCCATTTGTGTAGTCAAAGATTGGATGGCCTTATCTCTCACTTCATCCTTTTGCATTCTAACCTCATCAAGTTGATTTCTTCGTTGCATGTCTTGTTGCATCAACTTCAACAAGTCCATAACCTCATTACCACTCGATGAACTTTGACCAGTTGACCCGCTTTGACCGTCACCCCCTTGACCTTGAAATCCTTGATTATTCCCGCCATGATATTTACCTTGGTTATTATATTGTTCGCAAGGAACATAATTGCCTTGTTTCCATGAAAATTCGGGTTAGATTGAGTGGCCGGATTTCCATATCGAAAATTTGGGTAATTTCTTAACCCGGGGTGGTAGGTGTTAGAGTTCATGTTGTAATTTCTACCACCTCCCCCTTGAAGTGCATTTACCTCTTCTACCGGCGCTTGACCTACCGTACATACCTCTGTTGCATGACCCAATTATTTTTACAAACATTGATGACTTGATTAGTGGTTTGTACATTTCCTTCTTCCACGGCTTGCACTTGCGGTTTACCAATCGCCGGTCTCGCTCTTCTACCGGTTTGAGCCTTTCTCTTTGAAGTAACCGCCATTTGTTCCAAATACGCCCAATCGTCTTGTTCATAATTGGTACCAAATGTACCATTAGTGATCGACCGCAAATCTCGTTCATCCTCCATACTCAAACCCTCATGAAACGCATTCAACAACTCCCATAAAGCAATACCGTGACTAGAACAATTCTTGATCATCATGTTAAACCTCTCGAATGCTTCATGAAACATTTCCCCCGATCGTTGTTGGAAGGTTCTAAAACTTCTTCTCGCATCATTGGTCTTTTGGGCATTGTAAAATTCTTCTAATAATCTTTGTTGCATTTCGGCCCAAGTATAAACAGACGCGGAAGGCAAAGTGTAAAACCATCTCTTTGCCTTGTCTTCCAATGAGAACTGAAATAAAACCAACTTCACATCATCCGATGTAAAACCTTGACCCCCAATTGTGTTGCAAATGGAGTCATATGCCTCCAAGTGAAAGTAAGGTTCCTCCGTTGCTAGACCTTTAAACTTCGGAAGACTTTGAAGGGAATTGGTTTTTACTTCAAATGTCCTCCCTTGATTATTGAGAGGGATAACCACCGGAGACGGATTATAGTAATTATGGGTTGGAAATGGGCTTCAATCACCCTAACCATCTCTCTTGCGTGCCTTCTTGGTACCCCCATTGGTACTCGTGATTGACCCATTTGCCTATAAACAGGCCTTGGCTGCGCGAATTGTTGTTGAAATTGTGGTTGGGGCATTTGCAGTTGGAATTGTTGATCTTGAGGTTGCCCTTGCAGTTGCTGAATAATCAATGGTTGTTGAACTTGATTAACAACAACCGGTGGTTGTTGTTGAACCGGTGGTTGAGCTTGTTGTTGAACAACCGTCGGTGGTTGTTGAATGGGTTGTTGGACAACAACCGGCGGTGGTTGTTGTCGATTAAGCTCTTGCACTTGTTGCGGTTGTTGCCATTGACCATAACCAAATGTTCCCGGATTTACCATTTTTCCTCCATCACCTCCCATATAGTGACCTTCCACTTAATACCCTCAAATTCACTATCAAACCCATATCCGTATCCGTCACCTTGTGATCTTGAATGTTGCATGAAAAGTTGGGGTTGATATTGGTAACTTGATTGTGATGGTTGAAAGGTTGGTGGTTGATATTGTTGAGATGACGATACACCAAATGTAGGAAAAAGGTTGGTAATAGGTGGCATTGTGGATGATGTTGCATAGGTGAATTGGGCATTTATGGGTTCAGTTATGTGTTGTGGTTGGAGTTCACTTGATGTTGTAGATACAATAGTAGTGATTGGTGGAGTTGGTGGATTTGGTGGAGGTGTAGTCGGGATTGTTTGACCCGAAGTGGGAAGTGATGAATCCATGTTGTTTGATGCGGTTGGAGAACCAAGAAGCTTATTCTCCCTAAGTAAGACTCGGTTTCTTCGAAGTGTTCTGTCAATCCCGGGATCGATTACTAGCGGTGATGACCTGTTAGAGCCTCTAGTATGCATACACCTGTAGGTACCTGCACACTAACACAACCAGCGTAAACCCGAAAATAACACAAAAACTACTAAAGCTAACACACGTTGCGCACTACTCCCCGGCAACGGCGCCAAAATTTGACGTGAGGTCGGAGACTCACTCAAAAATAAACCGATTACAACTATTAGCTAGCGGTAAGCGGATATCGAACACATGGAGTTTGTGGAATTGTGTTACTAAGTAGTTATGAAATTTATCTATATTAAACTAAATGCAAAAATTAAATTTAAATAGTTTGGTGTTTGATTTTGATTAACGAAAATAGCTAAAACAATAAACGAGTTTTAAACAATATAAGAAAGAATGCTCTCTCCCGATTTCAGGTTTTCAATAATAATCAAGTTAACGCTTATTTTTGGAATGAACTACACGAATATAGTTTTGTGAAAACGCATTTGATTGTGATAAAAGAGGACTAAGTACTTGGATTACAATAACGCAAGGTTGTCACTCAAAAATCAGTTTAGTATTATTAACCCTAATTCTCTTCTACTAAATCTCGATTGCCTATGGCACCAAGAACGGATAGTCAAGAACACGAATTCAAATCATACTAACAATTACAATACAAACTCACAATCATCATAACAATATATTCATAAAATCAAAAGATTATCCCACAAATAACATAAATGAATAACAAATAATCCAATTGAAAACCTTACAATTCGGGAGAGAACATAAAGATGATTAGCCACACATAGTTTGATTCAACATCACATCAATTAGGGTAATCATACAAATCACAAACCCAAACTAATTCTAAGAATTACCAAAGTATTGTTCTTCCTCTCCAAAAGTCGCCCCTAGGTAGTTTAGAATGAAAGATAATGAAAAGACTAGCCAAAAAACGAGTAATAAAGCAAAATAACTCGGCAGTTACGACATGAACCGTGACCCACAGTCTACACTGTGGGTCACGGTGGACTTCTGGAAATGCTGGACCGTGGCCCACGGTGTAACCGTGGGTCACGGTGGTCCTCATGGTGCCCGTACCTGCCACGGTACGGTGCCCTATGCCATTTTTGTCAATCTTGGACCGTGGCCCACGGTTGAGACCATGGGCTACGGTGGACTTCAGTCACGAAACTTCAATTTCTTCACTTGTTTGGTCTTCTCAACTCGTCGGTTCCTTTGGTTTCTTCGTTACACACCATAATAGCTCCGGAACCTCCTTTGTACCTACAATTTACCGAACACACTATAGTCATCTAATTCCACCAAATAAACCAATTCAAAACATGATTATTACAGCTTTATATCAATTAAAGGTTGTCCCATGGACCACCCATCAATTTTTTAGGGTTAATTGTTGGAAATTACACTGGATTTGTTGCAGGTTTAATGGAGTTTTCGGCTGTCTCGGAGAAGACAACACATGTCTCAAGAAGAAACCCAAAGGGTTTTCTGTCTCCAGCTGTCAAACAATTAAGAGGTTCTCGGTTGACTTTCATTGACCGAGATCTCTCCCATCCTTGACCGAGAACTCATGTTCTCGGTTGACTTTCGTTGACCGAAAAAGGTGGACTTGACCGAGAACTCACGTTCTCGGTTGATCTTGACAGAGAACACTTACCTTTGACCGAAAACCTCTGTTTGACCGAAATCTCATGTGGACAGAAAACTCAGTGTGGACTGAGATCAATTATAATATTATTATTATTTTTCCCTAATAGTCCACCAAATGTGTTTTTATCATCATTGGCCCCTCATGTCTTAAAAACTTAACTAACTTGCTTTAAAATATCACTATAGCCAAGTTTGTCTTTACTAACTTGATTCGTTTGGTGCAGTAATGGTTGATCAGGCTTCGTTAAATTTGTGGACACACATAATATAGTTGGACATTTATTTGATCCACCACTGGCCCACAAGGAGTTCAAGTCTATGATTGCCGGCCTCAACACTTGCAGGATTTCTCACGCATTACGAGAAAACCCTGTCATATGCAGGAAGATGATCACTGGTTTTTGGAATAATGCCTCAATCAATCAACGAGGGCCAGATGGAGTTATGTCAATAGACTCCAAAGTTCAGAAGAAGCCAATAGTCATCACAGAGGCTATTATAAGGGAGGTGCTTCTGTTTGGTGATCAACCTGATTACCCGACGGAATACTCTACTACAGCTGTCTCTGAGATTCTCACCAGGATGGGTTATGATGGTACTTATCCTCCAGCAATCAAGAAGTTATTTCACCCATAATGGAGGTTTTTGATACACACGTTTTTTCACATGCGTGTCGGGAAGAAAGGGGAGATCTGACGAGATAAGTCATACTCAGATGTCTGCTATCGTTGCTCTGATCATGGATTGGAATTACAACTATTCCAAGTTTGTTTTCAATTAGATGATGAGCAATCTGAAAGGGAAGAAGAAAGAGATGTTTCTCATGTATCCAAGATTTCTACAGATGATTTTTGACTCACACTACTCAGACCTCGTCAGATCTGTTGATACTTTAGATATGAAGTCAATGGGACCCAACTCCTTTGGGTTAATGAAACTGTCCAGGAAAGGCTCCAAGATAGTCTATCAGGGACTTCATGCTCTGGAAAAGTTTGGTCGGTTTTCTGAAACCGAAACTGTACAGGTTGTAGCTCAAGTTGATGAGGAGCACGTGGCACCAGTTCCAAGGCCAGCCGCAACACATGAAATAAGTTCTGATGATGAAGGTGAACAAATTGTACAAAATTTGGAAGGGGAACACCGCAACTTGGAGACTGCTCCGAGTGCTCAACAATTAGAAGATTTTGAAAGGTTTAAAGAAAAACTTCAGTCAACCGCTCTGAAGCCTCCCCAGACAGTTGCTGAAAATATTGAAAAAGATTTAGTTGAAGGGCCAACCGCTGATCTCATCCCACGTAAATGAAGAAGGAAAGATCCGAGATCTGGCAGGCTAGTCAATGAAGAAGAAACAACCACACCGTCTACAACAACAAGCCCACAGCAAGAATCACATCAGCCAGAGTCGACTGCTCCTGACACTCATGTTGATCCAAATCTATCCACAGTTGAACTTCAAAATCAAGATCAGATTTTTGACGATAGTGCTCGTGAACTTGAGTTTGAGGCTGATTTTTAACATACCAATGCTCCCTCCGGTTCATCTGGCCCAGCAAACCAGGTCCAGTCAAGTTCTGGCACTTCCGACAAGATTGCACAAGTTCTTGCCATGCAAGAAACTTATTTCCAGAACAAAGGTAAGGGAGTTGTTCTTGAGGACGCTCCCGTCGACATACACGCGCTAGAACGTTGAGTTTTTGAACTCGAACAAGATTCAGTCATCAAAGATGTACGTATTCAAGAACCGGAAGCTAACAATTATGATAAAGACTCTAAGATTAAAGAGCTTCAGTCCAACATGGGAGGATTGACTGCTATGTATCTAGACCTCCAACAAAAGCTCATTCAAAAGTTTGGAGATGAATTTAAGAGCAGTAATGATATGGTTTCATGAACTACTCAAGTTAATCCAGGTGATAGCTCTGGTATTCACCCAGCTGACAACATATATGAATCTGAGACGTTGAAGCAGTACATGTCTGCACCACCAATCACCAAAGAAAAGTCCGATAGAATTCAGAAAAACTACTAGTGATGAAAAATTCTAATCAGAATGTTGAATCATCCGATCACCCAGACAGGTTCGTTGTCACCTTTCAAAAGGGTTTTTCAGATAAATATGGTTATCGTTCGGGAGTTGTATTATCATGGGGCTTCGATGCTGAAAAGAACATGTGGTGGGTTAAGAGGAAGTCCGGGACCATTGATTACAATAAGAAGATGAACGACTTTGGTTTCTTGGACTAAAGTGGATCTCAGTGATTTGATAAACTCTCCATTCCACAACCCAACCAATGATATACGTGGTAGAGATTTCTGGAACTTTCTGAGAAATCAAGTTGATCAAGACTTTCCGAAAATGTCAACCGCTGAATCGTTCTTGAAGAAAGTAAAGGGGGTCGTGGATCCAATGACAAGAAAGATAATGGTCAACGTTATGTGGCATGCTACAAAGAAGGCCACTCATATTCCTGTGCCTAAAGCTATTCCAGATGGTACTCTGGATAACATGAGATTCTGGATGTACGATAGCGAGACTGCCACCGTTGTTATCCATTTGCAGAAGGGCAAAGGGCAATACAGATTTGTTGATCCAAGAGATTTGTTAAAACTTGGAGAGAAAGACATCAAGACGCTCAGTACTTTTCTGATAATTGCTGACTAGAATTTTTGAAGCGACTGCAAAAGAATACACGAGCATGGCAGCCTCTATTATCAGATGAAAATTTTGGGCAGGTGCTTTGAAAGACGCTGACATTGATTACATGGAGCACGATTGAAGACCAAGCTACAAACCAAGGGAAAGATTGTTGGGCCTAGTTATTTTGGTTTGTACTTAGTCTGTATGTTTGTTTGGGTTGCGTATGTAAACCGAGATCCCTTTGGATCTTGGTGGGATTTTGGTCATTGTTGGGCTTGCATGTTTAGTATCCTATATATAGGATGCATTGAATAGGGTTCTTGGTTGTTACTTCACTTGTATGTTTGCCGTCTAAGTGTTTACTAGACGTGGTTGTAATCCTAGTGCTTAAGCACCCGATGTATAATAATACGTGTGTTTTGAAGCAATTCTCGTGTGTTACGTGTTTTTGTTTCGTGTTCTTGAATCATCTAGTGTTGGTATTCCGCACCAACACCTAGATTTTTGATATCATAATTGTTGTGATCCAGATTCGGGACTTACAACTTGTTAAGAATTTTAATAGGTTTGATTAGTTTGTTCGGTTCGGTTTGTTTATGAATAATTCGTAAAATCTTTGGTTTTGTTAAGAATTTTTATTAGGTTGAATGACTTTTTTTTTAGATTTTAGCTTATTTAAAAATTTCTGTTTTATATTTTAGCAGTCTGCAGACGTTAAAAAACAAGCAGTCTTTTTCTTGCAGACTGCAGATGTTTGGTCCACCTCTTCTGCTACAGATACCTGCAGATGTGGTCCGCAGACTGCAAACATTTTACCTCTTAGAAAACAATCAGCACCTTAGAAAGAGTCGTATGTTTATGTATCTTGGTACACCTAACCGTGTGCATGCTTAAATTTAATAGGTTTACATACAAGTCTATTGTTTTTATTAAGATGATGTTAACCCAATTATAAGCTTGAATCTTGTTTAAATGTTTTGGGTAACTAAACCGTCATTGCAGTCACTTTTTGTTTTCGTAGAGTGTGATGCCTAAATGACTGGCTTAACGTATTTCGGGGACCTAATCTAAGTAAAATGTTGAGGTTTTTTTTAAACGTGTATAGCACTAGAGAGTATCCATGAATTATGGAGTATGAATGATATACGTGATAATGAACATGAGACATCATTCCTTAGCTTGTGCCTAATCAGTGAGCTCCTAGTTCAAAAAAAAATAAAAAAACTCATTTTAAAGAACTTGTAATACATAACCCATGTTGTAGATGAAGACCCGATAAAACTGAAGGCTTAGAGCCTAGGTCTGATTTAGTTGGCCCTACCTTTTTCCCAGTTTGGTTAGAGGCTTGAATATAAGAGACATCGCTAGAGTACTCCTTACTAGTAAAGAATGTTGCATTTTCATTTTACATCGAAACCTAAGACAAACGGATAATAAGCCACGCCACTAACAAATTTTAATTAAGAAAACTAAGATAATAATTATTAGTACCTGTTTTACGAGATAATCCGTAGTATTTAGGGGGTGATTGGTGAGCTTTTAAACTTATTTGTTATTTGTTTGTTGAAAAGCAAAATGTGTTTAATAAAGCAATGAAGCTTTTCAAAAACAATAAACAAATAAGCAAAATTAAAAGCTAACACGAACGAACCCTTAGAATTTAAAAATATAAAGTTTTCATTGGAGAGGAGGAAGTAGAGAAAAAAATGGCGAACATGGAGGTGGTGTTGAAAGAGTGGTTCGACCGGGTTGACTCGGATCAAACAGGAAGCATCACTGCAATTCAGCTTCAGGTTCTTAATGAGTACTCACTCTTAAGCTCCTTTGATATCATAATTGTTTTTCTTTTTCATTTTCTTGATGATGAATATATATTTTATATTGTTCAGAGTGCTCTTGCTGTTGGTAATCTTCAATTCCCAATCACAATTGTTCAACAAATGATCAGGTTTGAGTATACGGATCCAATTCATTTCAAACTTTATATATTTATTATAATTAAGTAATTCCATGTCGAATTTCTATATATGATCCAAGAAGTCAAACTCTAGAATTTAATTTTAAAATTATTATCTGATTTTGTGCAGGATGCATGATTTTGACAGAAATGGAACCATGAGTTTTCAAGGTACACCACCTTATAAGTTATATCTTCTTCATTCTTTAATGTTTTATGCAGCTTACTATTACTAAATATTTGTCCTCTGTTCTTACGTTAGTATGCTAATAATGTTGGTAATTTTAGTGTCATTAGCATATTTTAATGAATTGAATAAGACTAAGTTAATACACGTTAGGGATATGAAGTGCACGGTTTGTATAAACGTATCTGAAGCCACAACTATTATGCACTTGTAAGATGCAAATCTTCACAGCTAGTTATACAATATAAATGATTTTGTCATTTGAATAATAGTATAATCATCTTTACATCAAGTATTCAAATAGTCTGGGTGCAACTTAGTAATGCGCTTAAAGTTTTTATGTTATTATCATATTGGCTTATGCTATAAGTTGGTATCTTTCACTCCTTTTGACTTATTTACTCTCTTTTGCTCCTCAGAGTTTGTGGCTCTTAACAAATTTCTTCTGAAGGTTAGAACTTTTCTATTATGTACTCCTGCTGCATATTGTGATTCAGAATGCTGACATGTCAGTGATGG
The DNA here is from genome assembly GCF_021521415.1 of Bidens hawaiensis. NCBI lineage: Eukaryota > Viridiplantae > Streptophyta > Magnoliopsida > Asterales > Asteraceae > Bidens > Bidens hawaiensis. The sequence continues at coordinate 108,521 of NW_027505280.1, read as the reverse complement.
TATGAGAAATTAAAATGGGGTACAGTTTTGTTGAACCAAATGCAATCGCCAAAGCTTGAATGCTACTATATTTGTTTGACAGTGTTAGATAATTATTTGATGTTAAAGTTGTTGTGTCAGTGTCATTCATTTTAGATTAAATCATAGAAAATGTCCTTCAGGTTTTGCCTCAGCATGCAGGTTTCATCCTTAAAGTTTAAGAATCATTTTGACCATTCTTTACGTTCCATTTTTGTTGCGCTTTTCATCCTTTATGGCTATCTCCGTTCGTTTTTTAGTTTAGTCACGACATGTGAATATGTGATTAACATGTGAGGGCAAACCAGTCTTTTTACCCCAGCCCTGTATGAAACGCCCCACCCCCTTTCCTTCATTCATATGTGATAGATTAGTCATCTGCTATTCATCTCTCTCACTTGCATCCCCTCTGCAAACCGACTAGGGGGTGACCTGGTTGTACATTATTCTTTTGTTTGAAAGCTTAACCATTAATCGACCTGAATCACAATCGGTAGTTCGGTTAAAATACACAAAATATGTTATTTTTATTTTATAAAGTAATAAAACAATTTCGCTCAGAAGTTGTTTCCTAATTAAAGCTGTTTATTTTTTTTAAATACTTTTTAAAAACAAATATAACTAAATTTAGGTATTCTATTCTATTGTTTGTTAGATAATAAAATTTACAACAGGTGCTACATTGATCAACCCATAAGCGAATAACGGATACCCGATTGTAATTCGGTCGGTTAATGGTTGGGATTTCAACCAAAAAAAACCGATTAACCCAAAACGAACAATCCGAAACGCGATTAACATACCTGATCTAGCATTTTATTCAAACCCAATATGAAATAACAAAATAACAATGGTGCGAGGACGACTTCACAAGAAAGTTTACAAACCTTCATACTTGAATTAGATTTTCCCATAGGTCTGTATGAATTTAATAGTTGTTCCCCGCTATTTTTTAGAGAATGGATAACACATGGAAAATACATTTAGCAACACGAGCAGCTTCCACGATAGCCTTCCCGATTGGATAAATTGTATTAGACTCTACTGAAGCAGCTGAATGTTCTCATCCTCCATGACTTGACTTAAAATTAGATTACACTGTTAGACGTTTTATATAGGGATGGGGTAAAAATACTGGTTTGTCCTCACACGTTGATCACATGGCATGACTAATGGAGTTATCCATAGAGGATGAAAAGCGATACAAAAATGAAACGTAAAGGATACCCAGAGTGATTTTTAAACATTAAGGATGAAACCTGCAAGCTATGACAAACCTAAATGATGTTTTCTATGATTTTGTCTTCAATTTAAAGGTGGATTAAATCATGTGTTTATGATGGTATATGTAAGAGTTTACAGTAAGAGTGAGTAACATTACAAATCACCTTACTTGTAAAAGTTCATATAAAATTATAAAACTGTTGTCAAAAAATAATGGAAAAAAAAATCTTTATTCTTTATTATATTGAAAACTCACTGTTACATTCAACTCGAATATACATATATAAGCACTCTGCATATTGTATTCTTTTTGGAATTAATGGAAAGTTGAAACCATCTGTCTAAAATCCATTGACTTTTGTTCAGGTCCAACAAGCCTTCTCAGATTTAGAGAGGTACGACGTTCATGCATCCTTTAGTGGTTTGAAACATAGATGATAGATATGGTTACATAATATGATTTTGTTGATAATAATTCTTTGATATTCTTTTCTCACACGAACTCATGCATTCCTATAGTCATTTGAACTGTAACTCCGGGTTTTATGAGCAATTAGTGGTAGGATATCACCATTTGTTTACAGACTTAACGTCTCGACTGATTAACACTAATTATGTGTTTGCTTGACAGGGGCCGTGGGTTTCTTGAACCTGATGAAGTCTATGAGGTAAGATCACTGCTCCTTATGTAACATGCCAAATTGAAATATGTAACAAATAACAAATTAGAGGTTATTTTGTGCTCCAGCACTCTTGTTTGAATGATCTTTTTGACACAACAAATAATATAAGCATCCTTTTTTATCATTTAAATTGTTATGAGATTGATACTCTATGCTTCCGTGCTTTCCAAAACAGGCTTTGCTGAAAATTAACATCTCTATGGATTCTCCAGCATTTTACACAGTCTGCGAGGTATGAATGAATATTTCTCAAATACATATAAAATGTTTTAATATATATAACTTTACTTTATCTTTAATAGCAATTTAAATGTTCTTAGTTTAATACCAGCCAAGTAACTGTTATGATGTATTACATAAGTTGTGGATGCACATCTGTTGCAAAAATATTGCTTTTATTGCAAATCAACTTCTAACAATTTTGTTTATTTGTTTATTATTGAACGTAATAAGTTAAATGTGTTTTAAGGGTGCAAACATGTCACAGAACTTCACAATCAGGCAGTAAAAGAAATTAGGGTCTTTTAGGTCTTTATTTTGGACAATTTTTATTATAAGAAAGGTCGTAACGACTCATGACTTGATTTTGCTTTATTTTTATTACAATAATAAAGCCATAACAAATTAATATATTTTTTTGTTGTAATGATTTACAGAGCTTTGACAAAGAAAAAAAGGGAAGATTTCGGCTGGATGACTTCATGTCCCTTTGCATCTTTGTACAATCAGCTCGGTAAGTTGATCACATACCCTTAAAAGTAACGCAAGTTGTTATTACATAAAGAATATCAACATTAACAAATACCTAATTTGTGTATGGTCTTTAAAATAACATGCAGGAACCTATTTAATTCCTTTGACACCAGTAAGCAGGGCAGGGTGACACTTGACCTAAATCAGTTTATCTACTGCAGTGAGTCAACATTTTCTTTTTTTTTTAGTATGGTTTAATGTTGTCTACATATAAGTACAATAAGTGACCTTCAAGCTTGTTTGTGAATTCTTTGCAGCTGCAAATTGTAGAATATGAAGCCTATATTGTAACAGTATCCCAGATGAATATCGGCATTGTAATTCTCATAGACACGTTTGATTATCCACAATCGGTGTTAATATCTTTGTAATATTGTGATTCATGTAATCACGTTGTTTTGATTATTGTAAAGCAGTTTGGAACGGGTTCTAGCTTTTGATTATGTGTGGAACAAGATAAGACTGTTATAAGTACTCTGATAATTTATTTGAAATTTTGGAATTCTAATTATCTTTTGCTTACTTCTTCACTATTAACAATTCCTATGGTTTATCTATTAATGCATTTTCTCAAATATAAGCATCCATACATGCTAATGTATACATACAAGTTTCATCTTATGTGAACTGAGTCTCACCAAGATCCAATATGTACTAATGTTAACTAGAAGTATTTTTTGTGTAATTGGCTATCAAATTTAAAACTTTTATAATTCCTATTCTTAGTTGTTTTTTTTCATTTAAAAATACTATTCAATAACTATGTTCCTAAGTTTTGACTACTAGTTTTTTCTTAAGTAAAATCATTAATTAATACGAACTCATCAAACTGGAAACTCATCTTTCTTTTAGTTCTTACACAAAAGTATTATATTTGAATATTATTTCTTTTTATTAGGGTGCACATAAATATATTCAAAAGTGATTAATAATATTAAATAAAAGTATGCTAACAAGTATGTAAGGATTTATTATACCCGTAAACGAGTCAAGCGGGCCGTGAGCTACGCAATATCGACTTGTTAAAAGCTCGAACTGGACTTGGTTTATATGAGTTTGAGTCTGAAAATAAGTTTGTTTAATAAACGAGCACGAGCCTCAGTTATCAAGCTAGAGATGGCTCGTGAGCCAAAACAGGCCTATTATTCATATTGTTTTTGTTTAATACTAGGCTATTGACCCGTGTACGACACGGGTGAAAATGTATAAATCGTGTAACAATCACACGTAATTTTAAACGTCAAGATAGTTTATGATATATATTTGTTGTGTAAGGCCCCGTTCCCGGTGCCTCACTTTAACGTCGGATTTACTCATAAACACAGTTCTACAAATCAGAGTTTATTAAAACTTTCGCGGAATATAAAACTTTAACCGTTTATTACAAAACATTTAATCTTTTCTTTAAAATCATAACATAAATCATCATATTAAAACATCATTTCTTCCATCTTCAAATGCCAGCCGTTCGATCCATGCCATGTGTCATCCTCATACTAACCCCTCAGTCTACTCACCTGCGTGCATACTAAAAGTCAGCTACGCTGAGTGAGTTCTAGTTAATCAAGCAACTTATCATACAACCACTACATGCATTATATACGTATCCAAAGACACGTAGCCCACTATCTGACCTGCTCACCTTACCACTTAACCTCTTATTTACCCCTACCGCTTAGCCACTTTAATAACGAATGACGTTATGCCACTTTAATAACGAATGACGTTATGCCACTTTAATAACGTATAACGTTATGCCACTTTGCCACTTTAATAACGAATAATCGTTATGCCACTTTGCCACTTTAATAACGAATAACGTTATGCCACTTTGCCACTTTAACACTCTTACTAGACCCCTATCCACTTCTATCACACTCTACTTCTACTTATCTATATCACATTTCCTATCAGTTCATTATTTACATAATAAGCAATTCACATCATAGCATTTATACCCACTAATAACCACTAGACAATCACTATCCTTGACGATACCTGCAATATCCGAAGATCGTTCACATACCGACAAGCATTATATAATAGCTACATAGTATGACATCTATAGCATACACTTACCACATAAGTGTATTCACACTTCACATCGAGTATGCACACAGCCCCGAAAACATAACAAGGAAATGGGGCTAGAAACTCACCTGAACTCGGTTACTTCTTCTGCTACTGGTTATTCCTTCTCGAGCCGTGCGCGTCTAACTTTGAGGTTTTTGTTTGAAATCACTCGAGATACTCAAAACCATATCAAACGAACTCCGATTTGAGTGATTCAAGCGGCCACGGAACCGTCTCATCCCGATCTACAAACCCTCAGCTCACCTTCGCCAGAAACTGCCGCTACAGTCGCCGGAATAGCAGAACAGTTTCCGGAATCTTCACTTTTGAGCTGCTACGGTTTTCCTGGTAAAAATCGGACTTCCCGACCTCTGATTGAAGATCTAATCGGTGAAAATCTCCATTTATATACCATGAACACTCAGTTAAAATTTTAGACCGATCCGACGGCTAGATCTCCGGGAATCTTTGTGTCTTTGTGGGTGGTTTTCTCAAAAACGGGAATTGGGCTAAGTGTGTGTTTTGATGGTGTAGGCTATGGTGTGGAGATGTATGAAAATGGAAAGGATTAGGGTTTTAAGAGGTATTTATACTCCCTTAAGCCCATGGACCTTAGGCCCATCTTTCCTTTTTGGTCCATAATTAACTTCATCTAATTAGCCTACTTATCCTTTCATCCTTATTATTTTATTAGATCTCTACTAACTTAAGTAAACTTCATCTACTATAAGATGTAATATATAAAGTATTATTATTATATTTTGGGATGTTACATGTTGTGACTGAAAGTTAATAATACCAGTACCAAAATAAATGATTATTAAACATAGTTTTCAACCAAATTAGCATTCAATTTACAGTGCTTAGAAACAAAATTAAAACTTTAAAATAAAAATCATAAATATTAAGCACTTCCTTATAAACCATATTTGTAGTTTTATTTGTAATTTTACATTCCTTGTCTAATATAAGCATTTTAACACTGTTTCTACTCTTCATTCGTGATAAAGATATATATAGTTGACCATGTGTAAACATGGTTCACGCAGGTATATGCCAACTCTTGCTGGTGACTGCCCTTGACTTTTGTTAATGGTCATTGCAAAACAAGCTACAACTGGAAATTTTCTTCGTTTCAATTTGAATGGAAGTTTCTTATCTGAAGGGGTTAAACCACTATGGGTTATATAAGTGCGATAACCAATATTAGTATCTGAAATAACCTTTACTTCGATAAAACGCATGTCCAAGTTAATTACTTGTAATCTAGTATCGTTGCACAAACCATTCTTCTATAATAACATTATTGGGACACCAAGGTTTAGAACCAATCTATGGGAAATCAGGTTAGTGTAATGATGGATCGAAACCAGGCTCAACACTATCAGACTGATCTATACTATCAGTACTGAGGTATTCAACTTCTTTTCTGAAAAAAAAACGATAAAAATCTATCATTAATGTCTTGGACAACCTCATTTAAATGTGCAAGTATGGCCCTTTCTTGAAAGTATGTAATTTTCATAAAATTTGTCCAATAATAATGGATATACAAAATCAATCAAATCGGAAATCAGATCAGATGAATCGCCAATCAAAAGATTATCTAGTATATCTATAATGCTTTGGCCGTCATTTTGACCGCCAAGTTTCCATCACCAAGTTCTAACAGCCATTCTGCAAATCTTCCTGGTAGCTTCCATATCTGATGATTGACACCCGAGAACTAAAATCATCTTTTTTGTTAACCTAAGCACCTTGCATTTGGACCAAATGTGGGACAAACTAAGTGAAGCATTAACAATGTTACTTTGTGATCCATTTTGTACCAATGATAAGATTTGTCTAATATCACCCCCAAACACAATAACTCCCTCCCCCCCCAAAAAAAAAAGATCTTCACAACCTTTACGGTTACCACCTTTTAAAACATACTTTAAAGTCCCATCAAATGCTTCAAAAGCATGTTTATGTCTCATAGGAGCTTTGTCCCATATAATCAAATATGTTTTCTTCATTAAGTTGCAAATATCTGGATTTATTGTTATTGAGCAAGTAGAATCTAATAGCAAAACAAAATACACATAAAGATATGAAATCCTATTAAAGCGTAAAAATTGAAATATTAGCACGTTGGAAATGATACTGAGTGGTTGTCTTGTTGTTGACACTACACGTTTCAAAAAATGCATTGTTATCTAGTGTTTAAAGGGTATATAAAAAATATTAAATTGACTAACATTTGAATTAATTTCTTATTGTAAGAGGATGATTCAATAATATTTCGCTTCTTTGATTTTGAAAACATCTATAATATAATATAATAAAATTATCATATGAAAAATATGAACAACTTAAAAATGTAGACAATAGAAACATATATAGTGTGGCATATGATTATAATGATATAACGAAGGATTTACTCCACAAAAAACCAACATACCTTTGTCTACTCCGAACAAAGAATATCGTTTAACTTAAAACGGCGTGAAGAATTAGAAAAACTTTCATCAAAAAAATTGTAAACCACCAAGATTGACTGTTGACATATTGTGTGTTAAAAAATTGTGTGTTGAATGGAGATAAAAAAATGTGTAGGTTAAATACTATTTAAGTTTTCATAGGTAGCTTATGGTTGGTAACTTTATGATAAACCTATGTTATGAAAAGACAAAGCTAATTCTTTGACATAAATAATATTTTACATTAACAAAAAAATTCGACCAATTTAACTAATTAAATGGGATAGCTGGTTTTGCTCCTCTATTGCCATAATTTGATTCATAAAGTTCATTTGATTTAGTCAAAACATTGACTAAGTTCATGGGTAATTGGTTAAACTAAATTTCTGAATAAGAAAGTGATTATCATTAATATACAAATTTTACATCTTTAATTAATTAGTTACCAAAAACTTGTTTCAAATATTTAACTAACAAATTAATTATAAAAAGATAAGCCTTTAATCTAGGGTAATAAATTGTTTAACGGTTTTTTAATAAGAAATTCTAAGATTCATGATAATAGATAAAGATATTTAGGAAAAATGTAATTATGATTTTCTATTATAAAATTGTCTCAAAATAAACATTATATGATCTTAACAAAACAAATCATCTACCAAAAATTAGTTCTGTAATAAAGATGTTGAAAACATCATTTATAACGTAAGTATTGAACGCACGAAAATATACGGTACAAGATAACAAAAGGTTTTCATGTTAGTGAAGCGTACGAATTATAATGCAGTAAAATACATTAAATTATGTCAAACTATATATATTGGGATTTATGGTAACTCCCTATATATTTAAAACAACCGATATTGTGTATTCAATATTATTAGTGTGCGTGAATTTATATGAAAGAAAAATGTGTTGACAAAAAATGTAAATATCTTGGTAGTTTAAATAGTAAGAATATACAAAAAGTTTATTGGTAGTCATTTGATAACCGAAACCATGCATTGATTTAATAAATCTATTTTTTCTAAACGTTGTTTGAGTTTTATAAAAACATAATTGCATTTGCTAATACAAATCACACAATCTTTCCATAAATGGAAAAAAGTATGAGGATTTTTATGAGAGTTAGAATTATATTTGGAAGAAAATTAATTAAGCCATAATATAAGCCTCCAATTTAAATGATTGAAAAACGAATATTAAAATTTTGAATCCGCCAAAAAGCTATGTATAATAATAGAATCATTAAATTCAGGTAATTTTGAGATCTACTTGTTTCGTTTAATAAAGTTTATTACTTGAAATTATAATTTTATAGGAAAAATATATATATTTTTTGGAAACTAAATGTAATGTTTGACTTTATAATATAAAATCAAAACATAATAATACTATATAACGTCAAACACATAATTTAAGAAATATATAACATGTAAATGACTTTGTAATAAATGTGTGATTTTTAACTTTGTAATATAAAGTCAACCCTATATGATCTTTAATAAAAATATCATCTACCAAAAAAAAATTTTATAACAAATGCGTCGAGCATATAATTTATAACGCAAGTATTAAACATAATAAAATATATTGTACCATATAAAATATAGTCAAAATTTTAAATGTAAATAAGAATCAAGATGCAATAAAATACGTTACCTTATTAAAAGTAAATATAATTAGATTTATTGTAACTTATAAATTAAAATGGACAGTATAAATAACAATATGACAAAATGTATACAATATAGTTTCTTGTAATATAGAAACCCCATTTTTAATTTACAACAGATTTTTATTAGTTATTAATTTTATATTTAATATAAATTAAGATATTAACATAATATGATGGTTACAATACATGATATTATTTCCTAACATAATCGCGATACACAAACACGAAAATCCAAAAATTTCAAGCATTTAATGATTTACATAAACTTAAATATTTTAAAATGATATGAAATTAAAACTTAATACTTTATTTTAATGATAACAATCCAAACATAACATAAAAAAACATTTGAAGAAGTCATAACACGAAATTAAAAATAAGATAAAAGTGGCTGAATAATATAACGACTTGTTGTTTCAAACCAATTCATTATCCTCTTCTTTCGTGCCACAAACATCAACTTTTGGCTTCTCATCTTCGATAGCCATGTTCGGCTCCTTTCCAAAAAGGTCTGCCTTGTTATCCTCAATAACATTGTTAGAAAATAAAACAACAAACAAACTATTAATTTTATAATAATTAACATGTTTGAATAAGGCTTATAATGTAATAAATGAATTACATAAGTAGGACAAAATATATCTACTTTACAAAGAAACAAACAGGATATTGCAAAAGCTTAAGTGATGGTGTGAAAAGTTTAGTGTGAAACAAACAGGATATTACAATCTTTTTTATAAACTTTCCTACCATAACTTACCTATATAAATGAAATATTATTTAATCTACACAGTTTGTTGATACAATTAATTTCATTTTTGATATGATTTAGTTAAGCTATATAATGTATATAATAAGCTATATAATGTATATAATTATTTGAATTATAAGTATAAAAAAATTGTAAAAAATAAACAATTATTTGAATAATTAGTCAAAACAAAGTTTGATCATATATAAATGCATTAATTTATATGTATTGTGTAAGTTACATTAATAAATTTGTCATCTTTATTAGTCTTTAGTATATTGGGAAACATTGACTAAATTTTTTTACAGAATATAACAGTATTCGAAACAAAATTAGTAAATAAAAATAAGTAGGTTATTCAACACATTTTATAATAATAAATGATTATTGTGGAAATCTTCATGTTCTTATGTTTTTCATGATCATATTAAATATTTAACCGAATTAAAAAACATGGCAAATGAAAGTAACGAAATTTTGAACATACAAAAAAAACACATATAAATTTGCCCTCACTGATTATGTTCTTAAGAGTTTGCTCAATTAAATTTCCATGTATGTTATCATTTCCTTAAAAAAAACCATATATATTGGTGTGTAGGGAATGTCAAACACTTAAAATCATGGTGTTTGAACATCATAAACGTGTAAATATATTATTCTTGACATCTATCTTATATAGTAAATAATAGTTTTTTTTTATTTTTGAAAATAGTGTAAAAATAGAAAAATTGTTAATTTCATAATAATGAAAAGAATAATAAAATTCATAAGTTATGGAAATTAAAAGGTTAAACTGTTGCTATTTTTATGTGTGAATTTGAAAAAAATTCATAATCATTATGGTATCTAACTAATACATTTCAATATCAAGATTGGTCCAATTCAGAATTTGAAATGAGTTTAAATATGTGTATATATATATGTTATTTTTGAAGTTTTAGATTAATTATAAATTAGTCAAATATTAAAATTGAATACGTTATTGATATTGGAGAGTAACCCTCTCCGGGTTTGTTATTGTCCTTCAAACGCCATAGTCTTAGTATACGAACCTTCAGTACACAGTCGTTGTTAGTAACATCCAAATTGTTGAACATGGTAATGTTTGATGCTTCCATGTTGCTGTTTCAGAAACAATAAAATTCAAGCAAGGATTAAATATTCAAGAATTAATATTTATACTTTGAAGAAAACAAATAAAATTATAAATAAAAAAAATTATATCCGTATGAAAAAAATTAAAAACCTTGAAAATGACACAAATATGAATTTTGAGTAATGAAGTGAGAAGTGTGAGAATTTGTGTATTTGGATTATAGTATATATAGATAAACAAATGTTGTTAGAAAGTTTGAATTGTTCCATAAGAAGAAAATGTATAAATATAGTAAATTTAGGGAATACAATTAGGACTTTAAAGAATGTAATTGATAATTGATGTAAACTTAAATTGGTAGTAATAAATATAGTAAATTTAAATAATGTAATTATGGATTTTTGTATAACCGAATAATAGATATAGTAAATTTAGAGAATTTAATTAGGATTTTTGTATAACCGAATAATAATAACTCATATCAATTAAATTAGACATATTAAGTTGACTTTGAATTTAAATTTAAATTTGTAAAAAGTTGTTAGGTTCTAGTAATGATATGAATCAATATAAATCAATCACAATACATATAAAAATAAGCCAAATAATGATCACTTCAAAATTTAAATTGTAATCAGTGTTTAAGATCCTATACATTAAATTTCAATTTAAATTAAACATTATACATTAAATTAAAGATTAAACATACATTATACATTACACATTAAACATTAAATTGAATATAAACATACTAACCTAAGTTACTAATCTAAAATACAAATAAAAAAAATTTAATAAATACTATAATTGAAATTTGGAATCAATTACACATTAAACATATGAAACATATCAATTAACAATATCAATTAACATTAACAATTAAACATTAAACATACTAAACTAAGAATGTAAAATACTAACCTAGGTTAATAATCTAAAATACAAATAAAAATTTTTAACATATACTATAATTGAAATTTGGAATCAATTAAACATTAAACATAGGAAACATATCAATTAACAATATCAATTAACATTAACAATTAAACATTAAACATATTAACCTAAGAATGTAAAATACTAACCTAGGTTAATAATCTAAAATACAAATAAAAAAAATTAACAGATGCTGTAAATTGAAATTTGGAATCAATTAAACATTAAACATTAAACATAGGAAACATATCAATTAAGAATATCAATTAACATTAAGAATTAAACATTAAACATACTAACCCGAAAAAACTTCGATTGACGGGAAAACAACCATGGATGTGAAGATATGATTAACAGTATACTTCCACATGCTGAGCAAATGTACATCGTCATGGATCTACTGAAATCAATTGCCAGATCTAATCAAATCAATCGTTTTCATTAAATATTGGAGCCTTACGTTATCGTCGATCACGCTTATTTAGCCAAACTCCGGTGTCGATTTTTTATGAAGGATCTAATGAAATCATCATCCGATTGATATAAAATAATGGCCGATTGAAAGAGGGATTTGGTTGATTAGGTTCAAAGGAATTGAATATGAAGGAAACCAGGTATTGAAGTTAAAACAATTGAATATTGGAAACCGGGTTTTGAAACTTAAAGTTAAATGCTTACATTAATTATTTTAATTATTAGTAATTGAATTTCTTTTTGAATTATTTAATTGTTAAGAAAATTAAAGAAGTGTTAGATATATTTGGAAACAAAGGGAATTGACCAATAGAAAATGGCCATATGGAGACAATCTCATTTGTTTTAATAAGATAGTATGATTTAAATGTATATTTATTCAAAAGCTACTACTATATATAAATTAAGTCAAAATAACTAAATAATATAGTGTTATTATAATTAACATCTTACTATACTAATAAACAAAAATAATGATTCCTATGTGTCATAACCACATTCATTCCTATATTAAAATTTCATACTAATCTTCTAATCTCTATTCTCCTTAATCCATGCTATCCATGGGTCATGAATGAAAATGGTTTAACCCATGAGTTACATCTCAAGATATAATGCACACATTAATGACTATTAACAACAATCTAAAACCTAAAATATAATTTTGTTCAATGTATACCTTACTTTTTATTAAATATGCCAGCAAATACTTTAAGAATAAGGACTCGTGAATTCAGTTTGAATTATGCGATATTTTTCACTTCACATTATATAAATGTTTAATTATGCTATTTAATTTAAATTTTCAATTAATATGATTATTAATTTTGTATCTATATTTAATTTTCTAAACGTAGTCATTCTAAAAGAAACTTTTAAACATTGAAACCATGATCAGTTATACCTAAAAATTAGAGTCCTGTAATTCAGGTTTTTGCTAAAAAGTTATAAATCCGAATTCTTTGTTTTTTAGAAACTGTTAAATTTCGAGGGAAAGGGGGGGGGGTTTATTTCTACTAATCAATTTCAACAAAACAAATTTTATTTTACTCTACTAATAAAAAGAAAATGTTGATGCTTAGGTGTCAATCCCACATTCACTCTGAGCCTAATTTTTCATCACAATTCCTAATCTCTCATCTCATTCATCTTAACTATCCACTATTCAAAACCATTTTATCCATTGGGTTATAACATAGTTAGATGGATTTTATTAATTATTTAAAGATGTATAAATGTCACGTTTATAATCACCATTCATGGTTTTTCAACATTGCAGAAAGTAGATATATTTAGGTGTGCATATATGTAATATGATGACATTATACTCTAGATTATTGTCTATATGCATATTGATCATCATCTTTTAAACATTGTTACACGAAAAATTGCATTAAGATCATGTTATCCATCATGTGTAGTACACGTGGTGAAACATGAAAAAGATATATTTTATAAGTCGTGAAACGTGAAAAATTTATAATTCATAAATCGTTTACTTTGTCTAATACATTAATTTACATGTTAAATGAGATCTTAAAATGATGATTACAAATTTGAAATACTTCCTTGTATACAAAATTTGTATCACATGTTGCGCTTAATGCGAAGACACCTTTCGGACATGTAATCCTATTACCATATTGTGTTTGTCGCATTTTAGACTACAATTGTATGACATGTTCGTTCTGATTTGACCTGAGACAATCATCGAACACGTACGAGCCATTTTAAAAAATGGACTTCGATAAAAACTAATATAGCCTCAAAGGCCTGTGTAGGACCTTGCATTTATAGCAACTCGATTTACCATCATCAATGGATCTTGGTATGCTAAGCTATACGCAATTTCAATCATGAAAAATATTTTAAGAATCACATTTAAATATCATACCTGATTTATTTAATTAATTTTACCTTTAATTTTGTTTATTTTTTCAAATAACATAACTTATATATTTTTGTCATTTGACAAACCCCGTGTAGTACACGGGTTCAAAGGCTAGTATGTATATAAATATAAAAAACTATAAATGTATATATAAATTAATTAAAAAATAATAAACGAGTTTGATACTCACGAGCCAAGCTCGAATTTAAGATATAAAGCTCTAAACAAACCTAGTTTACCCCTGTAGCCATCACTAGTATTCAATAACTTAGTTGGTAAGTTTTGAGTAGCATTTATTTTATTATACGCATCGGCATCTGGTAGCACCCAAACAAACAAACCCACAATACCTACCAAGCTATCTCATAGATCCATCCATCTCTCTGAATGGCGCTTAATCTCCGTCAACGGCAAACAGGTGATTCATTTCATTTCTCTCTCGTTTACCCCATCCAATTTCATTTCATTATATATAATTAGTTCCAATTTCATGTTTAAAATCCCACCTAAATACTCAAAGCTGGATCTCAGATCAATATCTAAATCAATGTGTCTGTGTATTGCGAGTTTGGTTTTAGGTTTAGGTTTAAGTATATTCAATGGGAGATTAGGGTTGTTTTATCAATCCCATTTCAGTTGAATAAAATAAAATACATCAATTTTCACTGTCCTTCCTTCCTGATAGATAGATAATAAATAAGCAGCTATTCAATGTGTATACTTATGATCCCAAGCATAGTTATTAATTAAAACCCCTCCCCTCGCTTCTTGCGAGTTATGATCTGAAGATTTCCTTGACCTTTTCAATACTGGCTTCCCAGATAATTTTTTAATTAAATGTTATGTATTATTATATTAGGTTTTTCCCTTTTGAGTTGGGTCGGTTCACACAATCAACAATTTCAGCTCATCTGTTATTTCGAGAAATCGTTCCATCACATTCATGTTTTCTCAATTTGCAAATTCCAACTCAAAATAACTAACTAACTATAACGGATTCAGAATCTTGATGGAAACATTGGTTCTTTTGTTACAAGTTTAACTTCATATTTACCAACGGTTTTCAAAAACCAAGGACTCCCCTACAACTGCCGGAAATAGACGTCTCTGCAGAATCGTTTTAAGTTTGAAAAATCGATTTGCGGGTGGGGGCAGTTAATAAAAAATGCCACTCTCTAATTCTTTTTATTAGGTTAATTTTATTAATTGTAAAAGTATGGTTGACAGATGGTGTTCTGTTCGGGCTTGATTGTTTAGAAAATTATTGGGCCTTTGAATTTATGGTTATTGAGTTTAGTTTAAAAGAAGCTTATTTGTTTAATTGTATAAAATGGATTTTGTTGTTTTCTATTTGTTAGTTTATAATAGGTTGCACCCCATGCCAACAACATGGGTACGCCCATGGGTTTTTGAATCAAATCCATTTTAACACCATTTTTTGTACTTTCAGAATGCATAGCACGGATGCTGAATCTGAATCAGCCGATAAACGCAAGTGGAACTGCAAACGAAGAAATATACAAGATTCTGATTTTTGACAAGTTTTGTCAAGACATTTTGTCTCCATTAATACACGTCAAGGATCTTCGCAAACACGGTGTCACACTTTATTTTCTCATTGACAAAAACCGCAAGCCCGTTGCTGATGTTCCTGCTGTGTACTTTGTGAAACCGACCCAACACAACATTCAAAGAATCATCTCAGATGCTTCAAATTCCTTGTATGATTACTTCCACCTTAACTTCTCGTCTTCCATACCCCGCCCCCTTCTAGAAGAGCTTGCTTCCGGGGCTCTAAATTCTGAATCTGTTGACCGGATTGCTAAGGTTCATGACCAGTATTTGGAGTTTGTAACCCTAGAAGATAATCTCTTTTCGCTAGCGGATAAATCTTGCTATGTTCAGTTAAACGACCCTAAAGCAAATGATCGTGAGATTGAAGAGATAATCGAGAAATTAGTGAGTGGTTTGTTTTGTGTGCTGGCTACACTCGCGGTTGTCCCGATCATCAGGTGCCCACGTGGCGGGCCTGCTGAGATGGTTGCCTCGCTGCTAGATCAACGCTTGCGTGATCATTTTCTTGTTAAGAATAACCTGTTTTCAGAAAGTGGAAACTTTATTAGCTCGTTTCAGAGGCCGGTTTTATGTTTGTTTGATCGGAACCTCGAGTTGTCGGTTGCGATTCAGCATGATTTTAGGTATCGACCTCTTGTTCATGACGTGCTTGGGCTTAGACTAAACCGGCTTAACGTTCAAGGCGATAAAGGTGGGATGAAGTCGTATGAGTTGGACCGGGCTGACTCGTTTTGGGCTGCAAATGGATCTTTGGAGTTTCCGGAAGTAGCAGTTGAGATCGAGACGCAACTGAACAAGTATAAAAAAGATGTGGATGAAGTCAACAGGCGAACCGGTGGTAATGATGGAGCTGAATTCGACGGTACGGATTTAATCGGGAACACGAAGCATTTGATGAACGCGGTCAACTCGTTACCTGAGTTGACCGAGCGGAAACAAGTTATTGATAAGCATACAAACATAGCAACGGTATTGCTTGGTGAAATCAAGGAGCGATCTCTTGATTCTTTTGCTAAAAAAGAATATGAAATGATGGTCAAAGGGGGGATTGACCGTGGTGAGCTTCTTGCGGTTCTTAAAGGAAAGGGTACTAAAATGGATAAGCTTCGGTTCGCAATCATGTTCCTTATTTCAACAGAAACTATTCCACAGTTGGAAGTTGAAGCGGTTGAGTCTGCTTTACGTGAAGCTGAAGTGGACACGAGTGCATTTCAATATGTCAAAAAGATAAAATCTTTAAACGTTTCATTAGCATCTGCAAGTTCTGCAAGCAGAAGTAATATTGTCGACTGGGCTGAAAAGCTTTATGGTCAATCCATAAGTGCTGTTACTGCAGGTGTGAAGAATTTGTTATCTAATGATCATCAACTGGCAATGGCGAGAACGGTTGAAGGTTTAATGGAAGGAAAACCGAATCCCGAGATTGAGTCTTACCTCATGTTTGACCCGCGTGCTCCAAAGTCAAACTCTGTGTCCGGTGGTAGTCATATGAAAGGGCCGTTTAAAGAAGCGATTGTGTTTATGATTGGTGGTGGGAACTATGTTGAGTATGGAAGCTTACAAGACCTTGCACAAAGACAGCAGCCAGCTAAGCATATAATATACGGGTCGACTGAGATTCTTACAGGTGGCGAGTTTGTTGACCAGCTTACAATCTTGGGTCAAAAGATGGGGTTGGGTGGTAGTACCAGTGCAGCTCCTTCTGCTGCTCACTGATGTGTCTTCTTAATGAGGAGTTGTTGCATACTTTTGATATAGAAGAATATTTTGTCTTGAAACTTTAGATCTCTCTGTAGATTTCTGATATTATATTTTCATTTGTGTTTTAAGTGGTTAAAACTTTGGTTAAATTTAATGTATCCTTATTGTTGATTGTTATGGATTCACTAGAAGTAACAGTATTTGAGATTGAAGTGATGGCCATGGATCATGTTGGTTTTTAACCTTTAACTGGTTTGAGTGAGATTAGGCTATATTCATTAGTGAGGGTATTCTTGTCATTTAGAAAATGTTTTATTTAGAGCCTTGGGTGCATTTGATTTGAGCTCCATAAAGTTAGAAGATTGGATGTGGGCTATTTTGGGGTGGGTGGGGGGTGTTCAATTATGCGGGTAGATTAAGTAATCTTCAATAAAGACTTGTGGTAGATGGTTTGCCTGATGCTTATGAAAGTTAAATGATAAATAACCTCAAGCTAGTAGTGAAAGATTGATGATTGACAAAGCACAAGAATTTGTTTTCTGAATATCAAGTGTAAATGGGTAAGCTAACCGAGTTCACTAGGGAGCATCACCTACAATTCAACTCCAGGTTCCTAGTATTCTCTCTTTTGATTCCAGAAATTTTATTTTCTCGATGGAAAATTGACAAATTGTATCGCTAGAGGGCTCTTGCTGTTGGAAATCTACAATATCTCATCACAATTGTTCAACAAATGATCAGGGGCATACGAATCCAATACGAACCATCTATATGACTATATATAAGTAATTTGATGTCAAATTTCTATCAGGAAATGGGTAATTTTGACAAACGAAGTTGAACTAAAAATCTGATAAAATTTTGGGATTTCAAGAGCCAAACACTATACATTCTTTTTGGTTAAAGGGTGTAACCTGGTAAAGATTATTAAACTAATAAAAAAAGGTGTTACAATCAAAGTAAGCCCCTGCAGAGCCAAAGACGTTTCTTGGACAGTGTATACATGTGCTATGTAGAACATATAGATATATAACCAAAGGTTTAAGATTCAGATACAAATGCTAGAGTTGTTAAAAGCAATCATCTATATATCACACACAAATAGTGCCTATTATGCAGCAAATGATGAGCCTTATAAAACCGGTGGTGAACCAGCGAACTTATAACTAGTTAATCATTTAACAAAAACGCCACAACCAAATGTGAACCGTCAAAACCATGAGTATTGAACTTCACCTCTAGTTCTGATAACTGTTAAGTGGTTTGGAACAAATATTGAGAAAACTAAAACATGGTAAAGTAGGTATTAATAATAATTGTTTGAAGATAACATTTCCAAAGATGAATTCAATTAAGAACCATTAACTTACAGATGATCATAAATAATTTCCAAGGTTTTCCAACAACTCAGTCGTCACAAT
Organism: Bidens hawaiensis; assembly: GCF_021521415.1. Lineage (NCBI taxonomy): Eukaryota > Viridiplantae > Streptophyta > Magnoliopsida > Asterales > Asteraceae > Bidens > Bidens hawaiensis. The sequence continues at coordinate 89,782 of NW_027505280.1, read as the reverse complement.
TATTCAATCCTTATTTAGTTTATTGATCAAATGTCCACATGCTCCCCTGAATAATATAAGGTCAGAACTTAGACCACTGCTCGGAGTTGTCCAGTCTGCAGCGCGTTCTTCCGGTGTTGCGATAGAACTGAAGGAACTTTAACCGCCTCAATTCGTGACGCCAGGTCACCACCATCGGGCCCCCCTTGTTCACCAACCGCTTTCAGTATTGTCTGCAAGATTTGCAGCGGATCACCATGACTAACTATCAAGACTGCACATCTGCAACATCAACATAAAAGAAAATCAATTTCTCTAACCACCATTTTGTAGGAGTAGGACCCACAAAAATTAGTTAACTTATTTACTATTTACCCTTGAAATTCAGACTCAATCTGTACTAGAGCACTTGTGAGTCTGGAAACAACATCAGCAACACTTTCACCACCTTCTGGCCTCTTGAACGGATCTATTTCATCAAGATCCCATATCTCTGAATACTGTTAATCATAAAAGGCAACAACTTAATTATAATATGTTATATGCACCAAGATAACAGCATGTTTATATATAATTATCACTCACTCTTTATCTTACTTTGTCATGAGATTGAAGTTCAAATGCAGGACCAAAATATCGCTCCCGAAGATTTTCATAAACCTTGCATTGAGGTCCCTCTAAAGAAAGATTCAGAACCGAAGCAACCACTTGGGCCGTGTGGGTGGTTCTTGAAAATGGAGAATAACAAATTCTTACATTTTCAAGTGGAATGTTGTTTTCCTTGAGTTCCTGCACACATTTTACTTTGAGTTAGTAGATGATAAGCGAGCGCATAGACTTATGTGATAAATGTGAGGGCTAGTTTCCAAATCTTGTTGACCATGAAAGTTGGGCTACCTTTAAGAATAATTCCCCAGCCAATTGTGCTTGATTGATACCTTCTGAAGCTAGCTTGTATTTCTCAAGCTTCCCATTTTCCTGATAACAAGAAGCTCAATTTTAATAAATAAAATGATATTAATCATGAAGAAAGGGCAGGAACCAACTTCTAATTTCAACATATTATGCAATTACATAATTTATTTTTTTTGTCGATATAACTTTTATCATTAATCCTAAAAGCAGATTCAATTTACAACTTTTGAATGGCAAAGCTGATCCAACTGAAATGGCGGTTAGAGCACTAGGTAAAAGTGCTTAGGTGGTTCTCGCAATTCTCAAGTTCATCAAATTGGTTAGAACGTTCAAATTGTTTATCTTCATTTTAGTAAGCCACTCTCTATCTTAACCTTAATCTATGTGGGTTTTCGTTATAAAAAAGTGAGAAGCATTGTACAATCAATTCATCAGCTAGAACCTAGGTTACCAAGTCATGGGATCCTTGCACAAACAAATCAAATGTATATATCTCAAAAGAAAACTAGAAAACATGCATGATGCCAATTACTTGGCAAAAGAAGTACTAGTAATCCAAATGAGACCATGATCTAAAAAACACCACATATTGTTTTTTAATTCAACAGGTTCAGACATCAAAATACAAATATTATTTTATGCAATTAGACTGACATCAAATTAGTAGAACAGATAATAAGAATAAAAGTAACGAACCATGGATGAAACAATGAGGCCAGTTTCATTGGGAATGCTTTTACCGTGTCTGAGTACCCAGTATCTGTTGTTCGCCCTCAATCCCATTGTCGCACTGCCTCACCAATTAATAATAATAATACTAGCTAGTTTGTTTGGGAAAGTACAAAGTAAAGTAGCCAGCCACTGCTTTCTCACGGGCTGTGAATAGTTTGTTACGTCATAAATATTAGTATAACGGGGTTACTTGTAATTGTAGTTAAGTATGAGGGTTGAAGATGTAACCTGTAACCCTTTACTTGTTTAAGTGATCATCGATGATTTATGAGTATTTCTTTCTTCTGCCTTCTTCTTCTTCTATTAATCATCATATTACCTTATGATATGTAACAAATAGGGTGTGTATGGATCGGTTTGGGGCGGTTTTAGACGAAACCCATAACCATAACCATTATGTCGGTTAATAAATAACCATAACCATAACCGATCCGTTATGACGGTTTCGGTTAATTGGTTTTCAAGGTTATAACGAATTGGTTATGGGTCGGTTAACCGTGACCAAAACATGATGTAATTGAGTCTAAAACTTTGGTACTAAATATTACCTAAAAAATTATAAATGACATGTCATAGCTCAACAAAATATATAATCCATAATATTAACTATATATATATATATATTCAAACAAACGATAAATGGATCAACTTTTTAGTAAAATTAAACCATAGAGTAAGAAAATAAGAGCATTAATAGTTTATCTTCTTTAATTTTCACCAAATTATCAACGTCTTCTAATTATACTCCATAAATTTGAGAATATTGTAAATGACGCAGTTCGGTTATGGCGGGTTTGAAATTATCTATAACCAAAACTGACCCGTAATTGGCGGTTTCCAAAAATTCATTAAACGACCCACAAATTATGTCGGTTATCGGTTAAAATCGGTTCAGTTATGTCAGTTATGGTTCGGTTAACGGTTATGACTTGTTACTGATACCAGATCATCATTCTATTCATTTGAGTAAGGGTTACAAGTTACACTTTCAACCCTCCTACTTAACTACAATTAGAAATAACCCCCCTTATACTACTATTTATGACGTAACAAACGTTGTGTCCCGAGTTCATTTATATAAAGTAAAAAAAAGAGAAGTGGAAAATATTTCTCATTTTTCTCTCAACTTTTCTTTCCTTTCAAATCCCTCTAATTTGAAAGAAAACAAATCCTCTCATTTTATTCTTTTCATTTCTTAACTTTAAGAAACCTGAGAATGTCTCTTTTTATTCATTTCCTTTACTTCCTTACATGAAACCCATGAACACATCCACTTTTTTCCATTTATTATTTTTCTTCCTTTAAATGAAACTCAAGTGCATATAAAGTTTCAAAAATGTTTTAATTAGGTTAGAGCATTCTCATCCAACCCCCTTTATTTATGTGAGGGGGTGTTTTTATAATTTAGAGAGTGATTTAGGTGTTGTGAGTGAAATATTTTTATATTTTAGAAAAAGTAGTGATTTTTCTGTATATTTGAAAATCTACTGTTTATCCCCTATAATTTTTTAATATATTTTGAAAGTGGTTGTGAGTGAAGGAGAGAGAAAAGGTAATGATAAAAGGTATAATAAATATTATTTTATTGAAATGGAGAGAGAAAATGAAGTGAGTTGTAGTGTAATTTTTGGTTTAGAGATAGGGTATAGGATGAGAATGCTCTTACATATGTAAATTTTGCATAAACTGGGTCATTAAATCTTTAAATCGAGTCTCATCGAGTTATGTGTGTCAAGAAAACAATAAAGTAGAAGATATGAGGTTGGAATTTGCTATATATGGTTATATTTAAAAAATAAAGTACGTTAACTGTATAAAAATAAAAAGTAAAATATGAAAGTTAAGTTTTATTTAAGAACATTGACTTTTTTATATTTAGGCTACCGTAGTTTATAAATTCTGAGAGTTCTATTGCTCACTATCGTCAAACTATGTTATCTTAACCGAAACTACGATGGCTTCAGAGTATGTCTTGGGCGTGCCCACCGGAAACCATACCGTTGACTGACACTTAACAATCGTTGTGCCACCACAAGAGCAACACTCTCTAGCATAACACACAGTTGGACAAAAACCCAGGTAGGCTCAGAGTTCGAACTGACTACCTTTGGCTCCTCATTATTTTCATTTATAGCTTTATTTTTAAAGCTTGAGTTTGGCTCAAAAAGTTATATATAAATAAAAAATACAAGATAATACCTATTTTCATCTAAGCTTGAGTTATGCTCATTTTGTTTTTTTTTTAAAGTAGGTTCGAGTCATTTATAGCTTTATTTTTAAAGCTTGAGTTTGACTCCTCGTTATATTTTTAAATTTAAGATCGGAGCTCCTGTAATATTTATTAGTTATACTATTTATTTTTATATACATTTATAACTCTTTTTATGTGTTTGTTTATAACTAGGCTTCGCCTAGTCATCGCGTATCACTATGACCCAATAGGTTGGGTGATCGCGTATCGTGACACCGCCCATCCTGGGGCTTTGTGACGTACCCATCGCGATGGGTCTTGAAATCAAGAGTTTTCATTTTAGTACTTGTACTTTTACATCTTGCCACCTCTTGACCTCGCTTCCACTATCCAAAAACAATAAGGCGACTCTCAAGCGGCTCGCGGCGATGCGAGCGTGGGCCATCAAAGCGCCACATTGCGCCCCACGCATGTCGCCTTCGCCATCGCCATCTCCATCGTCCTCGTCCTCGTCCTCGCCCGTGCGAGTGCGCGTCGGGTGCTGCGCACCTTCCGCTAGGACCACTTGATGCATGCTATGCATAAAACAATATTACTATGGAAACTCCATCTCTTATAAAGAGCTTCCAAATTTATCCCACTTTCCATGTGGGATGGTTTTTATCTTCATTATTTATACCCTTGGAAAGGAATTCCATTTTTTTCCTACTTTCCATGTGGGATGGAAATCCTTCCACCATTTTCTTAATATGAATTCTTCTAACTTATTATATTCCATATATATTATTTCTTTACCATATTTATTATTAAATTATTTTTGGGTCCTTTTATTTTCAAAGTTTGACATATTAACCCAAAAATAAATATGGTATTTTTCAAGATGTTACATCATTCCCACCTTGGAATGAATCTCGTCCTCGAGATTCGTTAAAATAGGTGCGGGTATTTCTTTCTCATCTCCGATTCCAATTCCCAAGTAAATTCTGGTCCTCTTCGAGAATTCCATCTTATTTTGACTAACTTCAGTTTTCGTCTTTTAAGATTCTTAACTTTAAAATCTTCCACTTGTAGGGGTTGTTCTACAAATTTTAGATTCTCATTGATTTCAACATCTTTTTAAAGGCATGGCTAAAGTTTCATCAGCCAGACACTTACGTAGGTTGGAAACATGGAACACATCGTGTGTTCCTTTCATTTCTTCGGGCAAACGTAAGCGATAAGCTACAGTGCCGATTCGCTCGAGTACTTCAAATGGTCCAACAAAACGTGGACTTAGTTTTCCTTTCTTTCCGAATCGGACAACACCTTTCCAAAGTGATACCTTTAATAACACTTTATCGCCTACTTGAAATTCCAACGGCTTATGACGAACATCATCATAATTCTTCTGTCGATATCTAGCCGTCTTAAGTCATTCACGGATTTGTAACACTTTATCCGTTGTTTCTTGGACTATCTCAGGTCCAGACATTTGGTTATTTCCAATTTCAGACCAACATACCGGCGTTTTACATTTTCGTCCATACAAAGCTTCGAATGGCGCGGTCTGAATACTTGTGTGGTAACTATTGTTGTAAGAGAATTCCATTAAGGGAAGATGATCATCCCAACTTCCTCCTAAGTCGATCACACAAGCTCGAAGCATATCTTCAGGCGTTTGAATTGTTCTTTCGCTCTGCCCATCAGTTTGAGGATGATAAGCAGTGCTAAGATTTAATTGAGTTCCTAACGCTTTTTGGAAACTATACCATAAATGAGATGTAAATCTACTATCTCGATCAGATATGATAGATAATGGCACACCATGTAATGATACGATGTTGTTTACGTATATTCGTGCCAATCTGTCCATAGAGTAAGATTCGTTGATAGGTAAGAAATGAGCGGATTTGGTTAACCTATCGATGATAACCCAGATTGCTTTATGTTGACGAGTGGTCTTAGGAAGTTTTGTTATAAAATCCATGGTTATCATTTCCCATTTCCAAACAGGAAGTTCGAGTTGCTGAAGCAAACCCGTCGGGTTTTGATGCTCGGCTTTTACTTGTAAACATGTTAGACACTTAGCAACATGTAGAGCAATGTCGTTCTTCATTCCATTCCACCAGTAGTTAGGCTTGAGATTTTGATACATTTTGTCTCTACCGGGGTGCATCATGTATTTGGATTTATGGGCTTCACCCATTATCTTTTCGCGTAATTCTCCAATGATCGGTACCCAAATCCTGTTTCCAAGTCTGAGGATACCATCATCACCTTTGACTAACGAGTCAATGGTACCATTACGCTTTTCTTTGGAGATGTTTTCTTTGATAGCTTGTTCTTGAGCTTTCTTAATCTGCTCGATCAGATCTATTTGAAGTTCTAATCTTAAAGCTCAAACCCTCTTAGGTTTCTCATGTTCTTTTCAACTTAATGCATCAGCCACCACATTGGCTTTACTTTCATGATAAATGATTTCGCAATCATAATCATTTAAGGTTTCCATCCATCTTCTTTGACGCATATTAAGCTCTTTCTGATCAAATATGTGCTTTAAACTCTTATGATCAGTGTACACGATAAAATTAATTCCATATAGGTAGTGCCTCCATATTTTTAATTCCATATAATTCTTTTCGTGTACTTTCAATTGACGAGAAGCATAAGATATAACTTTATTTTTTTGCATTAATACACAACCCAAACCTGAATGGGATGCGTCACTAAACACAACGAAATCTTCCGTACCTTCTGGCAATGCCAATATAGGTGCGTTAGTAAGCTTTTGTTTGAGTATTTCAAATGCTTCTTGTTGTTTAGTTCCCCATTCATACTTGACGTTCTTTCGAGTTAACGAAGTTAGGGGAACGACTATTCGTGAGAAATTTTCAATGAATCTGCGATAGTATCCCGCCAAACCTAAGAAACTTCGGATTTCGGTTGGCGATTTTGGAATTTCCCACTTAGCGATCGCTTCGATTTTGGAAGGGTCGACTTGAATTCCTTCGGCATTAACCACATGACCAAGAAATTGTACTTCATGAAGCTAGAATTCGCACTTTGAAAACTTAGCATATAATTTCTCATTCCTAAGTATTTCAAGTAAATCTCTAAGATGCACTTTGTGATCTTCTTCCGATTTAGAATAAAAAAGTATATCGTCAATGAATACGATTACAAATTTATCTAAATATGGTTTGCAAATTATGTTCATCATGTCCATGAAAGCGGCTGGGGCATTGGTGAGTCTAAAGAGAATTACGGTGAACTCATAATGTCCATACTTTGTGCGGAACGCTGTCTTCGAAATGTCTTCTTCTTGCACCTTCAATTGATGATACCCCGAACGTAAGTCTATCTTGGAAAATTAACTCGCTCCTTGCAATTGATTGAATAGGTCGTCAATTCTAGGTAGCGGATATCGATTCTTAATAGTTACTTTGTTCAAAGCTCTATAATCAATGCACATTCTCATGGATCCATATTTCTTCTTGACGAATAATATCGGAGCTCCCCAAGGCGATGAACTTGGACGAATGAATCCTTTCTCTAGCAGCTCATCCAGTTGTTTCTTCAACTCCTTCATTTCTGTTGGAGCTAAACGATATGGAGCTTTGGCTATGGCGCAGTTCCAGGAATCAAGTCTATTCTAAACTCGACTTCTCGGTTAGGTGGAATACCTGTTAACTCGTCTGAAAATACGTCTGAAAATTCGGCAACTATAGGTACATCTTTTATCTCTCTTGGTTTTGGTTCTTCGGTAACATATACTATAAATGCTAAACAACCTTGGTTTAGACATTTGTTAGCTTTAATCATGGAAATTAGGCTAACTTTACCAGCATCTTTGTCACCGGCAATTTGAATTGTTCGTTTATCAGGAGCTTGTAGTTCTATGGTTTTCTTATTGCAGGTGATACGGGCATGGTTATCGGATAACCAGTCCATACCTAGAGCTATGTCAAAGTCGGCTAATGTCATGGGTAATAATTGAACAGGAATGACATAACCTGCTAATAAGATCTTTCCGTTTTCTAAGGTTTCAGAAATCTTAATTACCTCACCATTGGCTGTCTCAACGTTTAAAGTTTTATTTAATTTCGTTAAAGGTTCGTTTAATAGAATACAAAAGTTATAATCTATAAAACTTTGGTTTGCACCTGAATCAAATAAAACTCTAGCATAAACGTTATTAACTAAGAACGTACCGGTGATAGTGTCCGGTATGTCTGCAGCCTTTTTGGTGTCGAGTAAATATACTCGAGCATTTCCTTTCTTTCCATCATTCTTTGTGCCAATTCCTCCAGCACCTCCTCCTTTTCCTCCAACCAATGTATTTGTCACACCCCGACTTACGGCCTAGGCGTGTGACAGGTTGGTATCAGAGCCATCGATCTTAGCGAATTAGGTATATAATCATACCTAAGCTTTGATCAAAGATAAACATAAATCTTATTTTAGAATCAATGGTCTTAGAAAAAGTTAGGAACTTGATTAGAAGTATCAAAATTATGACAACAAATAAACTGTTACGGAAAAGGTATAACATTACGGATAAAATAGGCCAATACAAATTCTTCTATTAAATCTTATCCAAATATTTGAAAATCATAATTTTCTCATCGACTCCTTGAGCACTAAATAATCAGTCGTGTAAGCCAAGTACCGTATTTGTTGGATCTCCACATATACCGACAAAACGATCGAATAAACCAATATGGTGGTATTATGTGATACAATCCATTAGAAGAATGAAAAAAAAGTAAAGGTAGGCGGTTAGTATACGATAGAAGGAAAAACTAATGCACCTAAATCTATAGTAGTCTCGGGCCTGAATAAGTTGGTAGTTGGACATAATTCCTACGCGAATGCAACCAACGTGAATGCAACCAAGGTTCGACAAAATCACCTAGAAAATTTAGGATATGAGTGTAAAATTATGACACGATCATAAAAAAAATGCACTTACATTGAGATGGAATCAAAATTCACTTTGGGAATATATATATATATATATATATATAATATATATATATATATATATATATATATATAGATAAAAGATCTAATACAATAATCTCTAATCGTACATTACGTACGCGAGTTCTTACACTGTTGATTCAAAATCACGTGATGGCAATATTGTAAATTTCATCAACTATGATCCACTGCTCCCATCGATTCTGTACGCCTTCACTATCACCGTTCATCAATTCGTCGCCGTCCAACAATTGTATTCACCGTCGCGACCATCGACGTTACCGCCGTGAACACCATCTTCCTCCGTCACGAGTTTTTCACAGGTTAGTTTATCAAATTGATCAATTGAAATTGAAATTGATGAACTAATTGATCAATTAAACTTTGAAATTTATACAATTGATCATCAATTTGAAGTTTCAGTTATCAATTTTGAGTTTGAGTTCTGGGTTTTAACATTGAACGTATTGACATTAACCTAAAACGTATAAACTTTTGTACTGAACTTTTAAAGTTTAATTGATTTTTGTTCTGAACGTTTTAAACAGAAAGTATAATACGTTTAAATAGAACGTATAAAGTTTTTGTATATAACTTCTAAAGTTTTTGTATAGAACTTCTAAACCGTTTGTTAGAACTTCTAAAGTTTTGGTACAAAACATCTAAACTTGAACGTTTTAAAGGTGTTCGTTTTTGGTCAGAACGTTTAAATTTGTAGTTTTGATCAGAACATATTAGTTAAACGTTTAAACTTTTTGTGTCATTTTGGTGTTCATTTTTTTTCAGAACGTATAAACTTGTGGTTTTGGTCAGAACATATTAATTAGCTGAACGTTTAACCTTTTTGTTCATTTTAGTGTTCATTTTGGTCAGAACTTCTAAATTTGTAGTCTTGGTCAGAACGTATTAGTTGAACGTTTAAACTTTTTGTTCATTTTGGTCAGAACGTTTAAACTTTTTGTTCATTTTGGTGTTCATTTTGGTCTAAACTTTTTACTTTATAAGTTCTAGACAAAATATTTAGAAGTTCTGTACAAAAGTTTAGAAGTTCTGTACAAAAAAGTCCAGAACGTTTAAAGTTTTGTGCAGAACGTTTAAACATGAACCCTTATCATAATTAAGTGTATTATTCTACAATTTCATAATCGATTGATGATTCTAAACACTTCTACACATCAATTCAATTGATTAAATCAACAATTTTTGATCAATTTTGAAGATTTCTTGATTTCAACGACGTTCAATTTTGATTTGGTTTTTGACTTTAGAGATTTCATACTTTAAGCTATGAGTAGAGTTTAGAAATTGGATTAGATTGAGCGACAAGTTCCGAATTTGGATCAGAGTTGATTTGTAATCGACGAATTTTGATCGCGAACTACTGTTGGGTTATTTACGAAATTACCACCGCGCGTTTTTTAATCAAACGCTCTGGAATGTCACGTACCTAATGTACGATAACCCATTATTGTACGTTAAGCCACCCCTATATATATATATATATATATAAAGTTGTTGTGTCAAAAGTCTAATAAACAAAAGTTTGTAACTAAAGTTAAAAAATGTAATTATTTAAAACTATGGAAACAAAACTTTAGTTTTTGTATTTTTAATACTTATGCAATGTTTAGTTATGTATTATGTAGAAAGATTTGGACATTGATGAATAATAAATGATTGAGTATAAGAAATAATGATTTTATATATATAATATAGAAGATACTGAATAAATAAAATCCCAAAGTAATAAAAAACGGGGGGGGGGGGGGGGGGGAATATGTGACTACCCGATAAAGAAAAGAAATATTAAAAGCACACAACAAAATTATTGTTAGATTACCTCTTATGAGGATCATGTATAAGATAAATGGTTTATTAGACTTTCCCAATGTTGTTAATTACCTCTTATGAGAATGAGGTAAATTGTTAGATTATATATATATATATATATATATATATATTAATATATATATATATATATATATATATATATATGATATTTTGGACTATCAATTGTCGAGTAAAAAAAATAAATAATAATAATAAATAAAACAGTTAAGAGAATGTTTAATGAAGAATTTATCTACATGAAGAATATACTACAAGACATCATGGAAAACATATTATATTCGATTGAAATTTGGCAACTATATTTGATATTATGTAAGTGTGAATTTATATTTATGTGTATAGTAATAAAATTCACTTTGTAATTAATTAACAAAAAAAATATGTATATCTACCTATTTTAATAAAGTAAAATAAATGTGGACACGTGTCAGTTTTTGGTTAATCCTTACATTTTTTTCCCTCCAAAACTTATATATGGCATAGATCAATAATTATTTACTTTCCTTTTATACTTCATTTATATTATATCTAATTAAATTATTCATTTTTCTTTAAACTCTATTTATATTATATCTATACACTTTTATAAAAATAAATATTTACATATTATATTAATATACATTGTTAGAATATATTTCATAACATACTTGACATCCAAAAATCAATAACAAACCATGTTTATTATATATTAAAATAAATATTATTTTAAATGTTTATACTATGTATATTATTGAAAATTGTTAATAAAAAAACACTAACATGCTTTCAATTTACAAAATAATTTTTTTAATCATTAATATATAAATATATGCTTAAAAGTTGATTTATTTTTTAAAAATAAATCCATTTATCTATTATTTTTTTACATTTTCATATAAATTTATAAATTATATATGTATATAATCTATCTATTTATTTTTTCGGTTAATTTTGTAAACTATACATATATGTGTTAAATTGTAAGGATAGTATATACCAATCACTTTCATATATAACAAAGTTTATCGTATTTAGTTTCTTGGGTTTTTTATAAAGGATTGCTTCGGGTTTTTTGTGAAACTTAAATTTGATTGTTACGGGTTAAAAGTTGATAAATATATCATTTGGCACAAATTAACTACATTTGGTTCAAATTTGTTACGCGTAAAAAAGAGGTAATATGAACATTTTTAAAATTTTGAGAATGCGAATAGATTTATCGTCAAACTTTTACGAGTTCAAAGTTTTGACTTGAAAATGTAAAACAAATGAAAATTAGAATTTTAAATGTGATTGGGTTTCGAATATATTTTTAATGACATTTTTGGAAATAGTCCAAAGATTCGAGATATTGCACATTGAGTATTTTTCACATAACTATTAAAATTTAAGAAAAAAACGGCAACCAGTTCTGACATGTCACTTCCAAGCCTATCAATACTTCTAATTTTATCAAATTACATGTCGTACAAAATTATGTTCAAGTGAAACAAAACATTTACAAAATTGAACGGGTTAACATGTTATTTTGTTTTGTCAATTGGCAAAGTCGAGAAGCCTCTGAAACTTATCAAACTCTTTTTCATGATATAACTAAAAATTATTATTATATGAGAAGTATTCTCTGAAATTGGTTCATAACCAAATTTCTTTTAATCATACATACATGATACTGGGAATAAATTTTCAATAGACGGAGTGTTCTTGGGTTTGTCTTTGCACGTGCATTATTATTTTTTTTATTAAGTTTATTTTTTTGGAAAAAATCATTTGTGATAATTAAAATCAATTAATGTATAATGATACAAGCATAGATGTATTACATTTTTCTATATACATTATGTATTGGTTTATTTGTAATTTAATTATTTAGATAATCCCGTGAATTACACGGGCTCTAAAACTAGTTATTAAATATCAAAACAAATTATATTATTCTGATTAACGATAAGATTTCCATGTTTACGAAGTATTCAAATAACAAGTATAGCTTTAAATAAGCAACAAAATAAATAAATACATAATTAAATAAATTTATAAATAAAAAGGATTCATAACAAATTATCCTCCTTATATATTTTATCTTATATATGCACAAGATCTACATATTGCATAGTTATCACCACCCTAGTATGGGTAGTGACCAATTCAATATATATCAATAACCAAGTAGTTTATAAACTAAATTGAAGAGACAAATATTATTATCAGCATGAATCATGTAAGGAAATATTTAGAATACAAAATAGTAAAGTAAATAGTTAATTATAGCTGGTCATTGTTATTAACTGTTTAGATTACTCGTTATGTTCTGAATTATTACCTGACATGACAACATTTCAAAATCACACGCCTGTAATCATTACAAGACATCTTTTTCTATTGATCTGATTTGTTGGAAAGAGCCAAGAATAATATATTTAAGAAATTTTTTAAAAAAAAAAATTGTTGTGAAACAAGCCTAATAGCTAAAGAATAAGAGAAGACATGTAAGGAGAAAAGGAGAGATTTTATTAATAAGGTGTGTCTTACAATGAGTTATAATAAGATCTATATATAAGAGAAGCTAACTTGGACAATAAGCCTAATCTATATTAGGTATTGATAACCACCACAATATATATTTATAACACTCCCCCTTGGTTATCAACTTAATACACTTGGAGATGCTGCCTCATTAAAAACCTTGCTAGGAAAACCCAGTGGGACAAAACCATAGCTAAGGGAAAAAAAGTGCAACGCGTATTGTCTCCCCCTTATTTATATATCCGTCAAAATGGTAAATATCGGTCTTCTATGAAAGTTGCCTCAAAACTTTTGTAGTCAATCATTTGCGTCTTCGTTCGTTGACGTTTGAATCCTTAAGTTGAATGATGTTGTGTGATCTTCATGTAAAAACCTCTATTACTTCATCTGGCAAACACTATGATCCTGTTGTATTTCTCTGCATCAACAAGACTAACCAAACTTGTTTTGATGGGTTAGTAAAATATAAACACATACTTTCATACCTAAAATATATGTTTTAACCCATTGTGGTGTCTCCTAGTAGAACACATGCCAATAAATATAAATAAAGAAAATAATAATCATATATAGCTAACAATACAACATAATGCACAAATGCATTTAATTATGGTATTTCCGAACCAATAATATTCATATTTAGATAGACAATGATATAGAGTCATTGTTAGACATCATTTAATGTGTTGAAAGGATTAAATTTGTCCATGGTAAAATGTCTCAACATTTTTTAGATGCACTTTGATGGATTTATAAACATATAATTATACATATACTCGAACTATAAGTCGAACAATAATCACACTGTGTCAAGGTCTTTCAAAAAGAATTTTATCTTTAAAAGCTCATAAGTTTCTCTTAATGATGTGTACATCATCACTATAAATTGTGATTATAATGAACTTTTAAAAGTTAAATTTTGATAAAAGTATGGCTAATTATATCCAACTTATCTCCGTCTTTATCAAAATATCTCTTGATTTGTGCCAAGCTCAATTTCATACGTAATAAGCATAAATCCATGCATTTGCCAATCCATCATGGACTTCTTTTCAACTTGACAAATTATGCATACACATTCACTTTTCGCAGAAATTTTTGTTGCATAAACTTGCTCATTAACACATCATTTTGTATCACATATCAAAAATCCATATTCTACAATTTCTTTGTTTATTGAGATATTGTACTCATCATGTACATTTTATTCTATGTGTATGCTTATTGATGCACAAGAATTACATCATTAAGATGCATCAATTAACCTTTCAAATATTCAACTACCTTAGAAAACTCTTCAGGAGTCTCATTTATGCTCAACAAATTCGATAACCGTAACATTCAAATATGACTCTATACACAAAATCATTGTGTTCTTGAGAACTTACTTTACATGATTTGATAATTCTAATCCTTCATATATTTTCTTGTAAACTCTCAGTATCAATTGAATAACAATATTTATTGGACGCATATCAATTCTCTCTTTATATTACCAGACTGTTTAGTTATCGGAAAATCATTGCTTCCACCATTGGAGAATGTGTCTCCTCATATTTAATCATTGGTCTTTGCAAAATCCTTGTGCCATCAGTTTTGCTTTATATCACTTGATGGATTTTCATAACTCATATACAAGACCCGTTTGCATCTAACACATTTTACAACTTTAGTTCTACGAACTGCTGGTCCAACAAACTTTCCGTTTTTACAGTATTCAACTATGCCCTGTTTGCGTCTTTCCACTTTGGCCAATTATTTTTCATAGGAAGATTTAGAATCTTGATCCTCATCATCATTTCAAGCGCTAATTATATATATTGTTGGTGCATAAATGTCAGTAGTTCATAGTCTAGTGTCTGTAATCGAGTCTGTAATGTTATTTATGTTTTTGTTTAAGCGAAGTTGTTAACAAGTTCGCCTAGGCGAACTTGTTGAACAAGCGAAGTTATGCACAACTTCGCCTGAACATATCAGGCGAAGTTGTCGTGTATTTATACTAGGTTACGGCTTAGTGTTGAGAGTTAATCGAGTTGATCTAAGCTGGTTTGAGTTCATTGTAACGTGAGGACGAGAGTCTGTATCAGTGATTCATATCACGTGAGTTCAGTTATTAATATATAACGTGTTTCGGTTTATTCGTGTGTGTTTGTTTGATTTGCTTTCTACGCTCGTAACGATCTACGCAGGGATTCCGTACCTGAGTAGACCGAGATATCTCGTGTGATCCGTCCAGGGAACCTACAATTGGTATCAGAGCATTTGCTCGATTGTGTGGTTCGGGATATTCACGCGGGTGTAGAAATCGTCCCGTTTCGACTATTCGCGGGACGTGTTTTCTGTGTTTTTGATCATTCTTACCTCCTACCATCATGTTCAAGCCTTTACACCGTCAAAAACCTCGTTAAAATCCGATTTACAGATCTGCAAATCTTCCGTGTTCATCAGGCGAAGTTGCCATCACTGTGCGTAGGGTTTCGGCGATGATATAAGGTTAAGCGAAGTTATCCACAACTTCGCCTACCTTCTCAAGTTCGCCTAACTCAAGCGAAGTTCTCTACAACTTCGCCTACCTCTTAAGTTCGCTTACCTCAAGCGAAGTTAAGAATCAGCGAAGTTAATCAGCAGTGTTATCAGCGAAGTTACGGATAACGAAGTTCTCTACAACTTCGCCTACTTCAAGCGAAGTTATCCGTAACTTCGCCTACAGTACTTTAATATAAAAAAAAATTATTAATTTTTCAGGTTTCTTACTTTTCGGGAAAGATGTCGTCGATCAACATCTCTGAGTTAGTGAAGATGGAAGTTGAAGCAGGGTCAGCTACCAAGGCCCCAAGATTGCTGAAGGGAACCGATTTCGTTGCATGGAAGGATCGGTTCATACAATACGTCAAGTACCAGGATGCGAAGATGTGGGTATGCATCCAGGATGGTTATATTCCACCAGTTATGGAGTATGAAGGTCGTGATCAAATTAAAAAGTATAGTAAAATGGAAGAAGAAGAGAAAAAGATGTATGAGGCCGAGAGCAAGGCTCATGCTGCTATTACTATGGCTCTTCCTCAAGAGATCCTTCATATGTTCAGAAAGTATACGTCAGCAAGAGAGCTTTGGGAAGCTCTTGAGAACAGATTTGAAGGGAATGTAGGAATCCGTGCTTCAAAGATAAAATTGCTCAAAACCCAGTTCTCAGTCTTCAAGTATTTGAAGAATGAATCCTTAGATGATATTATCACTCGATATTACCATCTGATGACTGAATTGAGCAACTATTCAATTTCCTACCGAGAAGAAGAAATAGTTGAGAAGCTTCTAGATGCTCTCCCACCAAAATGGGAGATGTACACTGTGCTGATGAGGGAAGACAAGGACTTTCCCACATATGATCTTGAAACGGCAGTCAACAAGCTCAGAACCTTTGAGCTTAACATGGTCAGAAAAGAGACACCTATGGATCAGGTTCAAGATCCAGGTATGTATGGAGCTAAAGTCAACACTAGCTCAGGATCGAAGACTGAATCTGCTGCCTACTACACAAGGGAGAGTCGGGCCCCAACTCATCACATGAGGGGCATGTGTCAGTTAACACAAATGGGGATGTTTGCTATGTAGCAGCTGGATCGAGTGGTTCTCAACCCCAGGTAAGCAAGAGTAGTTGCTCTCCAAGTATTCTCAGCAACAACTACTCCAAGATGCCTATGAGTGTCAAGTCTGCTGAAGAGCAGTTTGGTCTCTATGCTTCTTTTATTGCTTCCTATGAGAACTACATTCAAGGGAAGGTTGTTGATCCAGCTATGTTGGATGAAGATTATGACCAGATTGATGCTGATGATCTGGAGGAAATGGATCTGCAATGGCAGATGGCCATGATCGTGAGAAGAGTAAAAAGGTTTATAAGGAAGACCGGAAGAAAGTTTGTCGGTGGAAAGCCGGGGTTTGACAAGGCAAAGGTGAGATGCTACAATTGTCAACAAAACGGTCACTTTGCAAAGGAATGCAGGAATGAGCGTGTAGAACGAAGTCAGGGCAGGTCTACACAGCAAAGTGGAGGTTCTAAAGATTATAGTGCGATGATGTCCAGAGAAGATGGTGAATACAACTGGAACCTGCTGTCTAAAGAAACTTTTGAGCAGGCAAATTTGGCGAAGGTTGAAACTGAAGAAAGTGAGAAGGTTACCGGAGAAGAAAAAGCTTTCATGGCAGATGTTAAAGATCAGCTCTCCGAGGTATGTTCTAAACCAACTTGTTCAAAATGTGAGAACTTGTCTGAGCAACTAGCAACCATAACTGATCAGTATGTTAGTTTGGATGCTGAGTTTAAAACTTTAAAAGAAGATCATCACTTTATTAAATCAAGAGAAAATAATTATAAAATTAAGATAAAAGCTTGTGAAAAAGATGTTAAAAGTCTAAAAACAAAACTTGCTGAAAAAATTGAAGTGATTGATTTAAGCTATGAAGTTTTGGATGAAAAGACCAAACTAATTGCTGAGAGAGAAAAACAGATTGCTGACCACCAGGTGAAAGTGGTGGAACTGAATCGAAAACTGGAGCAGTTCAGAAATTCCTCTGCTATTCTTGATCACCTTGTTAGTGATCAAGGTTCCTCTGTCAAGAGGGGAGGAATCGGTTATCATGAGGTTCCACCACCGTACAATCACAATTACACTTTTAACCCTAGTGTTCAGAAATCTGTTGACTTTGAGGTTGCTCAGACAGTGCCAATTAAAGTAACTGTTAAAGAACCAAATGTTAGTAGAGGCGAAACAAGTTCGCCTGTTTCAAGTGTTGAAATTTCTGATCAAAGTCCAGTCTCGTCAGATTCGGATAAGTCATCCGAGTCTGGTAAGGCAAAAGAGGAGGTTGTGTTACCCAAGAGTGGAGAAAAAGATAAAACAAATAAAAGGAGTACTCCACTAAACCCGTACGTCCCACCATATGTGAGATGAACGGGCGGTAATATAGCCTCGACATCTAAAACACCTGTTGATAAAAAAGTTGAGCATAGGTGTTGTTTTAGATGTAATCAATTAGGACATCTTGTTGCAAATTGCCCTCTGAAGCAGCGATTCAGAGGTGTGAGGCCTACTAAAGCTGAGAATAAACCTAATAGTAATTATCATGCTGCTAAAAATGAAAACCACTTAAAATTCAAAAATGTGACTAATTCAGGTTTTCATAGAAACAAATCTCAGTTTTACACTGCTAATAACCAAACCACAAGCTATAATTCTTTCAATTCACAAAGGTTTGGAAGGCCTCACAATCAATCTTCAAGGAGGTTTCCTAATAGGACTTACAGGAATTATCGAGATACTAACTTTGGAAAGCCAAAGTTTGGGATGTATAGATCCAAGACCAATTGGTCTTGGGTCCCTAAATTCTAATCTTTTGCTTTATTGTGCAGGAACAGTTGAACAGGGCTGCCAACAATCTTTGGGTTGTAGATAGCGGCTGTTCCCGGCACATGACGGGTAACAAATACTTGTTACACGATTTGAAACCTGTTCAAGGAGGGAGAGTGAGCTTTGCCGGTGAAAGTGGTGGCAAGATTACTGGAATGGGAACAGTGTCAAACGGAAAGATGACTTTGGAGAAGGTTAACTTTGTAGAAGAATTGAAGCACAATCTGCTGAGTGTGTCGCAGATCTGTGATAAGGAGTACACCGTTCATTTTACAAAGAATGAAGTGATTGTGTTGAAACCTGGTTTTCAGATACCAGAGGAGTGGATTGTGATGAAGGCTCCACGTGAAAGAAATACATATATTATGGATATGAGATCAACTGAAATGGCCACGGCAGAATCATGCCTTATGACAAAAGCGAGTGAATCAGAGTCTGAATTGTGGCATTGGAGAATGGGGCACATTCATCTTCGGAAGATGAACCACATTGTCAGGAATGGACTTGTGCTGGGCGTTCCCTTGAAGAATTTCAATTTTGAAGATAAATGTATAGCGTGCAAGAAGGGAAAGCAGCACAAGAAATCCCATCTCACCAAGAAAGTCAATTCAATTGCCAGTACTCTGGAGTTGCTTCACATGGATCTCTTCGGTCCCGTGAATGCAAAAAGTTTAGGAGGAACTTCTTATTGCTTGGTGATCACTGATGACTATTCACGATATTCGTGGGTATATTTCCTGAAATCAAAAGATGAAACGGCTCAGATGGTGAAGAATTTGATTACCAAAGTTGAGAACGTTATGGATAAAAGGGTTAAGTTCATCAGGAGTGACAATGGAACGGAGTTCAAGAATTTTGAGATGGAGATCTTCTGCCTTCAGAGAGGGATTGAACACCAATACAGCGCTCCGTATACACCGCAACAGAATGGAGTGGCTGAAAGGAAGAACAGAACATTAATTGAAGGAGCCAGAACAATGCTGGCTGATTCAAAGCTTCCTGTGGTGTTTTGGGCTGAAGCTGTTGCTACAGCCTGTTATGTTCTGAATAGAGTCTTAACTGTTAAAAGACTTGGTAAAACGTGTTATGAGCTTATGCATGGGAGAAAGCCCAACTTGAGTGGTCTTGAACCATTCGGGTCCCCTTGTTCGATTTTGAAGACAAATTCTAAATTTGGTGAAGTAGCCGATGAAGGAATCTTAGTCGGTTATGTTGTTGGGACTCCCAACAGACGTGTCTTCAATACATCGACCAGCAAGGTTGAGGTGGTGTGTAACACCGATATCACAAGTTACCAACCGCCAAAACCAAGCAACGGACCTGCTGAGTTTTTTGACTATGTTAAACTTTTTAAGTCTTTTAACATACCGTATTTGGATATTGCTGAAGAAGAAGAGAGAGTTGCTACGAAGATGATCCTTGATGAGGAAGAAAACCTATTACAAAGACAGCTGATCGATAAATGTCAACCCTCCTCATCAAATGCTGTCGATACCCCTGCTGCCTCGACTGAAGAAGAATTTTTCAATCCATTTCACTCTCAGCATGAAACAACCATTGACGAGCTCTCTTCTAACTTGGAAGAAAATTTGCATGTCGGTTCTGTTCCGACCACGAGGATTTATAAAGATCACCCTTTCGAGAATGTGATTGGTGATGTGTCCTCCGGTGTACAAACAAGACGTAGCTTGAATGAGCACACCTGTGTTTACACAAGCATCAAGGAGACAGGGATAATCAACGAATGCTTGTACACCTGCTTTATCAGCCAGATTGAACCGAAGAATTATCAAATGGCTCTCAAGGACAGCTCGTGGGTCGAAGCAATGCAAGAAGAGTTGGCTCAATTCAAGAAAATGGAAGTTTGGACTTTGGTTGAAAAACCGAAGCATGTGCATGCGATAGGCACAAAATGGGTGTTTAAGTGCAAGAGAGATGAGAAAGGGATTATCATAAGAAACAAGGCGAGGCTAGTCGTTAAAGGTTTTAATCAACAAGAGGGGATTGATTATAATGAAGTGTTCGCTCCTGTCGCACGATTGGAAGCCATTAGATTGTTTTTGGCATTCGCTGCTTATAAGAAGATGAAGGTATTTCAGTTGGATGTGAAGAGTGCGTTTCTGAATGGGAAAGTTGATGAGGTAGTGTATGTTGAGCAACCTCCGGGTTTTCCTGACCCAGACTTTCCTGATCACGTGTACAAGTTAAGCAATGCATTGTATGGACTACATCAGGCACCTCGTGCCTGGTATTCAACTTTATCAGATTACTTGCTTGAAAATGGGTTTGAAAGAGGGAAGATAGATAGCACGTTGTTCTTCAAGAGAGATGGAAGCGACTTCCTGCTGGTGCAAGTCTACGTGGATGACATTATCTTTGCTGCATCAAGAGTCTCCATGTGTCAAGATTTTGAGGCCGTCATGAAAAAGAGGTTTGAAATGAGTGCTATGGGTGAACTAACTTTCTTTTTAGGATTGCAGGTTGATCAGAAGAAGGATGGGATGTTCATTCATCAGACCAAGTATGTCCATGATGTGCTCAAACGCTTTAAGATGGAGGACAGCACTCCATTCGACACTCCAATCTGCGTCAATCACAAATTGGGTGCTGAGTCAGACGGTGATGCAGATGTGGACCCAACTCAGTATCGGGCTATTATAGGTTCTTTAATGTACTTAACTGCTTCTAGGCCTGATATAATGTTTGCTGTTTGTCTTTGTGCTCGTTTTCAGGCAAACCCAAAGGAATCTCACATGAAGGGTGTGAAGAGGATCTTGCGGTATCTCAAGGGCAAACCGAAGCTGGGGTTGTGGTACCCGAGAGGAGGAGACTTGGAGCTAGTCGCTTACACAGATTCTGATTATGGAGGGTGCAATCAGAGTCGGAAGTCAACAACTGGAGGATGTCAGTTTCTTGGTGGCAGATTGGTGTCGTGGCAATGCAAGAAGCAGACTTCAGTCGCAATTTCAACCTGTGAAGCAGAATACATGGCAGCATCCAACTGCTGCTCTCAGGTTCTTTGGATTCAACAACAGTTGCGCGACTATGGTCTGAATTTCTTACTTACACCTATTTGCATTGATAACACAGCTGCTATCTCAGTAACTAACAATCCCGTGAAGCATAGTAAAACTAAACATATTGAGATACGTCATCATTTTATACGGGATTGTGCTGAGAAGAAACTGATTGTGCTTGAGAAGGTGGATACGCTTGATAATTTCGCTGATCTTTATACTAAAGCGTTTGACAAAACAAGATTTCAAAACCTTATCGAACTGAATGAGATGATCAATCCCGAGTAACCATGCTTTTCATGTTATATTTAAAAAAAAAAAAACGTCACTATCGCTTAAAAATATGTCGGTTACCTCAGTTTGAAGGACTTGTCTTCGGATATGTTTTGGTCCTCATTTTCTACTTGTAGATTTTGAGGATCGCCATTAACCAGATGACTGAAAGTGACCGGGGCGGTTTATGATGAGTTTTCATTCTTTCGCTTAAAATTAGTCGATCATATTAATTAGTTAGAAGGACACATACTAGTATGTGGTCGGTCCAGCTGATCCATTGGATCTTCGGGATAGCCGTTTACCTGAAGACTTTGTTTTGGTCGGGGCGATTAATGTTAAAATTTTTATTAAGGGAAATGAAATTATTTTTCAAGTCTGCTACTTCGTAAGAAGTTCGTTTGCTATGTTTAACAGAAAATTGATCCAACCTTGGAAAATGATAGATATACTGATTCTGTGTGCTTAAGGACAGTTATTGTATGTCATGGTAACTTTTTATGGTGCGTAAAAGTAGATGTGATACAAACTAAAACTACTTGATTTTACGTGGAAACTCCTTACGAGTTTTGCATGTCTTCATATATATCTTTCCGAATGATAGGCAGAAAAGCGATTACCCAGTCATACACGAGCCCGTAAGTGTTCTGATTCCCGTGAAGATAGCGTTTCAAGAAACTGCAGTGATCCAGATTCGGGACTTGCAGTTGGTTACTACTCTGAAGTCTATGTAAATGTTTATCATAAAAAAAAACTTATGAGTTATTGAAACATTCTAGAGTTCAACATATCAAGACTTCTTAATCATGGAGTAAGAAAGAGAACGGGAAGGAGATGAAGAGTAATTACAAACTTAATCAGACACTAAGGGTCGAGGTCAATTCGGGGTGACTTGGGGAAAGCCAAATATGCTTTGAGAATAGATAGGAGGCATCATAATCTCTGAGTTGTTGCCCACTTAATTTTTGAGCTTAATTGAACTTAACTCGTATCACAGAAACGATGAAAACCATCTTAAGTTATTTACCTGCTTACAACCTGTTTCTTTATGTCATAATACAGCTAAACACGGATCTATGTGACAATCACGTAATTAGTATGATTCCTGTTCGGATCTTTTCTAAAACGTAGTAGTCCCTATCGAGACTGAAATTTGATCCCTTATACTTTATTTTTTAAAATTTTCTTGTACTTAGTTAGTTTTATGATTTTATAACTGGTTACTTGGACTTGATCGTGTCATTTAATTCTTAAAGGGAAGTTTTAGAACTTAATTGCAAAATTTTCGAATTATAAGGGTTGATTTTGTAAATATAGGCGATGTTGTTAAACAGGCGAACTTGTGAATAACTTCGCCTAGGCGAAGTTAACCGTAACTTCGCCTGTATAACTTCGCCCCTATATAAGGATTTTCAAAAGTCATTCGTTCATTATTTTCATTATCAGCGAACTTATCCTCCGACTTTTCAGCGAACTTATCTGAAATCTCGGCGAACTTGTCGTTTCGTTTCATCTTTGTTCTTTTTTTCCCAGTTTCCGTTACGTTTCAAGGTTCGTGATGCCATTACATTGTATAATCATTGTTCTTCAATGATAATCAGTGGTCGTTTCGACCCGATTATGAACCTCGAACCGTCGGACCTTCAAATCGGACTTTCAAATCTTGTTGTTACGTATTCATGAACAACCTAATCGTCTACATATCCTTAAAAGCTTGAGTTTAAGAGTCCTAAATCGTCAAAATACCCAGAAAACCTCAGATTTTCGAGTTTGAATCAATCTATCTGTCGCCGATTCATAATCAGGCGAACTTAGGGTTTCGGCGAAGTTATCCGTAACTTCGCCTGATGCTTATCTTCGCCTGAAGCGATGTTGTCATTAACTTCGCTTGAGGCGATGTTGTGGTAAGGCGAACTTAACGTTGAAGCGAAGTTGTGCCCAAGTTCGCCCCAACATTAACTTCGCCTGGACCTTTTTCTGATTAGTCATTAGACGAACTTAACGTTGAAGCGAAGTTGTGCCCAACTTCGCCCCAACGTTAACTTCGCCTATACAGAAGTTATCACAACTTCGCTCATGGTAATAAGCGAACTTGTGTTAAACCTTAACATGTATCTAACTTGGTTCGTTTGTTGCAGATATGGCTGCAGTAGCAGGTGCTGGAGGTGCTGGAGGCGATGACGGAGATAACCAGAGGCAATTTTTTCCGGGTCACAATATGTACATTACCTTAGACCCGGAAGCAAGCGGAGTTGAAGACTACCGTGAGATCATCACATTCCTCATTCGCTCGAGGATATTCCACGCAATCACGACGACTCTGCCGATATCCTTACCCAATATCGAGGATTTCTGGCAGACGGTGAAATACGATTGCCGTGTTGAGCCCCCGGTTATGCGAGCAACCGTCAACAACCAAGAAGTTCAGTTCTCGTCTGAACAAATACGGGTGGCGTTACGTTTTGGAGAGGAGACTCGAGACGACCCAACTGACTTTGTGGCTCCGTTTCGTGATGGAGCATTCCTACGAATGGGATATTCTGGTCCCTTGGGCGATACCCAGAGACGGAAGGGGTTCCTGCTCGATCAGTGGCGCTTCCTCATGCACGTCATGATTGTGTGTATGTCTGGGAGGAAGGCGGGCACTGACGGTATGGGTGCGACCATGCAGTCCGCAATGACTGCTCTGACTTATAACAAACGTTATAGCTTCAGTCAGATGGTCTTTTATGAGATCGACAGATAGAGGAGGGCGATGGCTCGTGAGCGGTTCATAATGTATCCAAGATTCATCCAGATGATCTTGAACCATGTGGCTCCAAATTTGCCTCAACGACGTCCAATACGATACGTGGAGGATGTGAGCAAACGTATCTTCGCTCAATGCCGCACATCCAGTGCGAGGAGCAAGCCTGAACTTCGTCCAAGGCATACTCCACTCTTTGGGTTCTTAATAAACCCGGGGTATGTGCCAGCTCGGGGGGATGAGTTCAGAGACCCTCAACCACGACAGGTAGGAGCACCTCGAGATGTACCTGCTGTGCCTGTTGTGTCGGCTGAGGAGGATGTAGACCTTGATGCTGCATTTGGCGGCCAAGGATTCTTCGACATGGACCGGTTTGATCCGCAAGAAGAGGTGCAGGTCTTTGCTGCACAGGTTCGGGAAGTGAATGTTACTAGAGCAGCTACGACGGTGGCTGACTCAGATCTTGATGATGTTATGGATGAGGCGAGAAGGATGTTGGTGAGACGAGAAAGGACGATTGGGAAGAGAAAGAGGACAGTTGATGATACTGAGTCAGAAGAAGAAGAAGAGGATATTCACAAGCTGATTAGACGATCAAGACGTGAAAGGACAGGTGCAGGTATGGGAGCTGGAGAGACTTCAAGGGTTATACGGTTCGCTCCATCCGCACTGTCAGGTATATCGATTGTTCCTACTTCTGTACAGGTTACAAGCGCCGCGGATGTTCCCGTGGTGGCTACATCAGCTGTCGGCATCCCATCCATCACACTACAGACGACGACTCCGGAGATTGTGTCGTTACCACCTCCAACGCTTACTCCTTCAGAGGTGGTGGCACAATTTGTAGAGTCTACCGTCGTTGCAACTGCAGGGTTGTCGGTCACGATACCACCTGCGGTTACGTCCACAACTGCTTCTGATGTCCCGGTTACATTCGAGATCCCTGCTGAGTATACTCAAGACACATCTAACATGAGGTTTGATTTCGATGCAACCCTCTCAGACTCGGAGAGAATAGCTGCACTTGAACGGGTCGTGGCAGAGCAATCGAGGATAAACTTTATCCAGACCCAGGCTATTCAGCGCCTTGTAGCAGAGAATCAACTACAGTCGTCCCTCCTGGTTGAACATGGGCGAATTATAGATGCTATGAAGGAGTTCTTGGCATCTCAGGGGGAGACAGGCTGTAGAGGCGACGAGTTAAGGACAAAGAAGAGAAATGATAGAGACGATGATCCCAATGCATCGAAAGGTGCAGGTGGTGAGTTGCCAAGAACTACTCAAGCTCTTGGGACTTCCACAGCTCAGGGGGAGTCTGCAAGTGCAGTTGGTGGTGATGAGGTGGTGATGGTTGATGATGATGATGATGATGTGATCGATGCGTTGAAAGAATTGGATGATGATATGCTAGAGGATGATGTGATGTTTGATGATGATGTGCTACCTATTGAGGAGATTGAGAAGATTGGAGCACAGATTGTGATTGAAGATGAAATTGAAGAAGGTGAAATAATTGAAGAAAATGTTGAACACGAGATCCCAGATGTTGAGAAAGCCGATATGGGTACTGAGATGGAAAATGATGAGACTGAGTGGGAGGAGCAGCCTAGGTGGAAGGAAGGCTGTGCTCATTGGTTTATTAAAACTAAGAAGCCTGCTGTTCCAACCATGTTCAAAAAGAGTTATAATATCAAAGGCTATGCTGAGTCGAAGAAAGGAATTATTTGTTGGCTATATGATGAACAGATAAAGTTGTTTGTGGTGAAACGTTTTGATGGCGTTCAGTACTTTAAAAGAATGTTAAGGTCGTTGAATACACTGCCGGAATGTGAAGTGAAAGACTTAGCCAGATTGGGGTTAATCAATCGAAATGACGATAATATGGCTAGAGTCATTGAGAAAATTGTATGGAGAGAGAGTATAAAAGAAAAGAAGTTTGAGCTGTTGAAACCGCAGAAGGGAAAACTTGTTGAAGACAAGGATAGAGGTTTGAGAGCTGATGGAAAACCTTGGATGGTCATGAAGTATAAACCGATCCGGTGCCTTAAAGAAGTACCGATGAAGCTAATGCCCAAGGATGTGCTTAAAGACCTAAAGTGGTGGTATGTGGATTGTGAGACAGCAGAGGCGGTGATGGAAGACGAGGATGAACAAGAGCTCCTAAGAGTTTACGATCCGATGCATTTGGTAAACTTATCGCAAGCTGATCTGAAGGTGCTTAATGAGAAGAAAATCTTTTATATTCCTGCTTGGAAGAACGAAGCGAGGAAGTATCAAAGAGTTGTGTCAGTTTGTGTTAGAGAAGGAGTGCATGCGTGAAGAGACAAGATTGAAGATTACGAGACAAGTGCTTAAAGATCAAGATATGAAGCTACTGCCAAGGGGGAGTCTGGTGGTGCATAAATGTCAGTAGTTCATAGTCTAGTGTCTGTAATCGAGTCTGTAATGTTATTTATGTTTTTGTTTAAGCGAAGTTGTTAACAAGTTCGCCTAGGCGAACTTGTTGAACAAGCGAAGTTATGGACAACTTCGCCTGAACATATCAGGCGAAGTTGTCGTGTATTTATACTAGGTTACGGCTTAGTGTTGAGAGTTAATCGAGTTGATCTAAGCTGGTTTGAGTTCATTGTAACGTGAGGACGAGAGTCTGTATCAGTGATTCATATCACGTGAGTTCAGTTATTAATATATAACGTGTTTCGGTTTATTCGTGTGTGTTTGTTTGATTTGCTTTCTACGCTCGTAACGATCTACGCAGGGATTCCGTACCTGAGTAGACCGAGATAT
The DNA here is from genome assembly GCF_021521415.1 of Bidens hawaiensis. NCBI lineage: Eukaryota > Viridiplantae > Streptophyta > Magnoliopsida > Asterales > Asteraceae > Bidens > Bidens hawaiensis. The sequence goes on along the minus strand of NW_027505280.1, from coordinate 62,419 downwards.
CTCGTGTGATCCGTCCAGGGAACCTACATATATAAATAAAATTACAACGACGTCGACTTTATTTCGATTTCATATATCTTTATAGACATGATACAATATAATTTATTGAGAGCTCTATGTTTTCAGGAACCTAAAGTTCTTCAAGAACCATCATGTCTAATCTCTTTCAAGAGATCTTTTACTGCACCTCGACTTGACCATCTTCATTATTTGCTCCAATTTTCGAGGAAATTTTACCTTTGGAACCGATCAGTCTACCACGCTACACGTGTGCGTTTGACTTATTATCAATATGCGTTGTCCTTACGGGACATTTATTAATTGGAGCATTAGCAGTTTGTATAGGTGTCTTAGTTAGACACTCTCTTTTGGTCAGTGAATCGTCTAGTAATTGATTCATTAATCTTTATACATGAATTATCCTTTTAACTTTTAGTTCATATAAGTTTGAGGAACAACGATAATTCCTTCTAATTAAATTCGTTTTCCAACTGCTTTATATCTCCCCCTAATGTTGGGAATGTTGATTCACTAAAGTGAAAACTAATGAGTCATAAACAAATATATCATTAATAGCTCTAAGTATATAATCATAGATAATATTTAATACCGACATAAATTCTCACTTCCTTTGTGGTCTCATCTTTGTGTCTTGTGGTGGATTAATTTCAGTATATAACATTAGATGAGAAATACTTGGCTACTGACCAAAACCAATTACAATGGGGAGGAAGTATCATAAGTTATTGGCTTGATGTGAATTAGTTTATAAGACATGTAAAATCATATGTACTCAAATACAAACATAAACATTTGTTCTTGTGATTATTGCCTTTGCAAGACGTTGAGTAATCGTCTTTAACAAAACAATTTATTAAGAACATAATATATGTTATGAAGTTCAACACTTATTTCAATGATCATTATTAACTTGGGAATCAAATTCATTATTATCGAATGTAAATATACCAATCTGGAATAATATGTTTGCTATCTAATTAGCTAAGCCATAGATCATGCAAACATCAAGTTGCGATCTTGATAACCATTTAGAAGATGCATCGATTTTGAAAACACTAAATGGTATCATGTTAGGATATGTGTATCTTTTTCTCAATTCCATAACATCTAGGGATTCACACCCTCTTTCAGTTGGTAAATAAATGGTTTCCCTTGAGAGCAATATTACATGTATAATTATTATGAAGAATCTTTTGGTTCCTCAATAAATTTCACATCATAATTGACTTGGTGTGATCTTACCGGTCATGCCAATTAATTAAACAATCATGATCCATATACTCCTCGTATATGTATTATGCTTATCTAATATAAGGCATAATATACGAGAGAACGACGTATTATCATTTTCAATGATCAAGTTATATCACTTTCATACATCCATATTTTGTACTCAACCCCTTTGCCACTTCATGTGGCCAATCTCATTATTAACATGAATACCATTAAAAGTTTGATGGTCGCTCACTTCTATCATGACCAACTACGGTTTACTTAATTATGTGCATGATCATGATAATAATTGAGAAGTAGGTACATGACAAATTCGAGTATAATTTATGAGACTTGAATCTTATAACCTTCAATTGATAATAAGATTAGGGGTATAACACTTCGAGTGTCATATCAACGCATACATGTACTTTTTCTTAAACTCTTTCATGAGAGTAGTGATAATAAAAGAGCAGTTTGGTATTTTATTTGTATAATGCAATTAATTTATGCATACAGAAAACATATATATTCTACATAGGTTAATGAAATTTGCAACAATAATTTGTGAAGTTTTTTTTTTTAAATTTAAAATTTAAACTTTCGGTTACCTAGTAACAATAAATAGAATATGGAGTAATAAAACTTTAAAAGTTAACTTGAAATATATCTCAAAGATAATTCAGCTTCAAATCCAAAAGGACAATTGAATGCAAGTCTGCATTGAAACTTTTTAACAGACAAGTTGAAATATATGTTAAAAACCTTTGTTTAAGAAACTCTCTTAACATTAGTCTATTAGAAAGTTATCTTGTTCTCCTTTGATAAAAGAATTTCTCATATATGATCTAGAGTTAATTTCAAAATGATGATAACTTGTACCAGATTAAAATCTAATTTACAGAGTTAATTTGCAAATATATGTATATTTTATCTCCCGGACAATCGTGTAATCCATTATAAAAATATTACTAAAAATTATAACCCACTTTTTGTAGAAATAAAAAAATCACCGTAGGGCATGATCTATTTGTAAACAAGTAAATTACGCAAAGAATCAAATAAATACTGTTTGTTGAGTAAATATAGTTAAATTATACATGCCAAAAATTACAAAATCCTAACCACACATTTAAATGCAAATTAACATATATCAATACAAATTGTAACCAACAGTGTTATCCTCACTCAAACGTAATGTTATTAATTTAAGTGACGTAAGATAATAATATTTAATCAATGTCCTTAGTTCTGATGAAATAATTTATTTAGAAGACTTTAGAATAAATGATATTTCCCTTTTACCATATTCAGAGGAGCCAAATATATTTTTAGAGGTTGGAAGAACTTATAGGAAAAATAAAATCATTATGAATTTATTTTATAAAGAAATCCCATTCTATAAATATCTTTGTAGTCATAAACAAAACATTAATAAAGTTTTAAAAGTATATAAATATATAGCTTCGTAAGTATAGTATGTAACAAAACCATCAAGTTCCTTTTATTGGTTAAACTGATTAAAAGAATGTAGTAAAAACAAAAAAATTTAACCAAATTTAATTTTATTAAGAGATTTACTTAAAAGTAAATAATATATATAGGTTAATTAAAATTCAATAGAGTCAACCCAATTCATAACCATCGCCTACTTAATCTTCAAATGAAAGTTAATTTTAGTTATTCTCTTTTCTTAAGAATTTAATATATTACTATTTCGTGTTCATTCGGTTTCATTTGCACTTTTCGTATGCTAATCCCAAGATCAAACAAGAAAGTAGCACATACACACATGTATAAGATATGTATTATATTATGATAAGGTGTTTCGATTGTTACCTGAATGGCGAGTAAAGACCGATTGGATAATCTTACATGAAGATTAGGAAAGACCGAATAAGTTGTCGATTTTGTACACATCGTAAAAGTTGAAGGAATCCGCTTGCATGATTGATATTCCACAAGATTTATGTTATAAATTTCAATAAACATAATGATTAATAATTTTAACATAAACATATATAATTGAATATAATAACATAAGCATATATAATCGAATATAGAACTATATACATGATTGAATATAAAACTTACCTATACGGCATTCAGTTTAAAATACTTTGATAAACCCTATGATTATACGACTTGTCTCTAAAAGCAACTCGTGCTGATAACGTGTTGTGAAACAAGCCTAATAGTTAAAGAATAAGAGAAGACACGTAAGGAGAAAATGAGAGATTTTATTAATAAGGTATATCTTACAATGAGTTATAATAAGATCTATATATAAGAGAAGCTAACTTGGACAATAAGCCTAATCTATATTAGGTATTGATAACCACCATAATATATATTTATAACAAAATTCTAATTATCTATAGTGTTTTTAAACATTATCAATTAAGTCAGAAATTCAAGAGACCACTTATTTAAACAAAGCTAAGTTATGTTACTCGTGAAACTAAGCCAAGTAAATTCTCATTGGATAAAATTACATAACCAATTTGAAAGATGGTAAAATTATTTGTCAAATAAGTATTTGACAGTATTCAATAAACTGAATAGTCCGTAGGATCGTAATGAAAAATAATGCTCACCTAAAAGAATTTGATTAAAATATTCAACTTTCTTGAATATTCCAATTAAGATACAACTAGAACTTTATGCTCCCTACACATATCTATTAACTAATCGTACATGCACTAAAATAATAAAGTGATTGTATGCTATAAAAAAAGAGAGAATAAATAAATTTTGTCAAATTAGACGATATAAATGTAGTATAAGAAAATAATAAAATTTATATGTATAAGACGTCTTAAATTTGAGCATAACTCTAAACAATAAAATATGTCACTCTTAAATCAAGTACATATGATGGAGTTCGAAATTAATAAATATATTGAATTTGAGATATCACTTCATCAACTATAAAACTATAAAAGGTTATAGGCAGTTGATTATTCAAACTCATAAAAATATAACTAAAGCTACTAGATTAGATGCTTACAAAACCTGCACATTTGATATTAGACCCTCGCAGAAAAGTTTTCCGAAATTGTTACTTTCAATAACATCATAATAATAATAACAATAAACATGAATCAGTTTTCATGTAAAACTTGAGCATCGGAATTTAATAATTTAACTTAAAAAAAAACTTATAAAATGATTACTTAAAACAACAAAGTCAAAACAAAGGGTACAAAATTATACCCAAGCCTATCATTGACAAATATCACTAGAATTGCAATGGTAAATATTTCGCGCATCACAAATCTCGAGGACGAGATTTAAATAAAGGTAGGAGGATGTAACACTCGTCAAATTTCATGTCAAAAATATCAACTTTAAAAGTTGAAAGGTTATGGATATATATAATAATGACATAAGAAGTGGGTTCAAATATACGCATATGGATATAAATAATATGTATTTCGGTTTATATTGTAAATATTATTACTCGATCTTTTAGCAGAGAAATGGTCGTTTAAGATATAAAATGTAATGAAACACACCAATCTACAAAGGTAATATGTGCTCTACAATAAAAGTGATTAATATATATATATATATATATATATATATATATATATATATATATATGTGTGTGTGTGTGTGTATCATAATAATAATAATAATCTCATGTTCTTATGCTACAAATATTTTACTGCAATTGGCATATCTATATTATATTATTAAGGAGGAGTGATGGACGAAAGAGTCATTTCACAATTAAGCACGAGGATACAAACGTCATTTCATAATTGGGCAGAAAAAGTAATTTGTCATTACATCATTTCGTTCTTCAAGCGCATCGTACAAGTTCATGATGCCTCATATTTAGGTTAATTACTCTTCTATCCTTTAAGGTTTATGTTGCCATTGATTAATCTCATTAAAGTGGCATCATCCATTTATATTATTATTTTCATTCATTCATCATGACATTCGATTCATTATCCCAGGTTTCAATTGAAAAACCTTTAAGGGCCATTATTGGAATTAAAGGTGTATAATTCATAAGAAAATCAAAGGCCTTTTAAGTTATATACAGGATGATTATAAATACCACTAAGTTCACAATCAATTTACAACTGAATACTTACCTTCAATTGGTTGGTAACATATCAAGCAGCAACTATGGCTTTCATTTTTGTTGGAATCGAAGCTCACGATGATATATTGAAGCTGAAGAATGAGTATAGGCTGGATTGTTTCAAAAGTGCAGATGTTGGATTGGCGGTGATGAAGAAGTGAGCCGAGAAGTTTCATAGGCCAGATTTAGAGGATCTTACAATTGATGTGTTGGAGCTGCATATGGAGAAGCCTAAACAATTGTGTATGAGTAACTGAGAGGCAAGAGAGTTGAATGAGAATTAAGTGAAGTATGCATGTATTGTGCATATGCTTCTTATGAGATTGGTCTCAACGTTTTACTAGAAAATCTTTAAGATATTAGTTTTATAATATTTTCTTTGGTTTCATGGGTGTTTTTTTATTTCTGTTTTAAAGTACTAAGGATTTGGAAATTGAAGGTGGTATACGGTTTTCTTTTTTGGGTTAATTATTAAGGTATGATCATGACAATATCAGTGTATGAATTTAAAAAAAAATTGTTTTTTGTTGTCTATTGTGTGTTGAAATTAAACATTTAATTTTATTTTATTAAGCACTAAAAATTGTCGAAAATGTACATAGTATTTGTTAAGGCATATATGTATGTCGTCTATGTATGTATACATTATGTTTACATAATTTGTATAAATTTGATAACATACCTTTAAATATTTTTAATAAAAACCGATTTATAAAAATATGGTGGTTAGAAAAAACTAACTAAACGTCTAAACTTCAAAATTACATGAAAAGAAAACTATTTTGCAACCATTTATAAAAAGATGATTTTCTCATTTCAATTCCAAAAGTAAGATTTGTGATTAAGATCCTAATAAATAACTAAAATTTAAAATTGATTCAGGGGTAGTTTTTGATGGATTCATTCATCATCTATTGGATTCGAATAATTGGATGTCAGATTTTGACTTTCTTAAATTTGTTGCTTGAAAGGAGTCCAAGCCTAATGTTTGACCTTTCTTTTTCAGCTTACTTTTCGCCATGTGTTACCAAATCTCAACAAGTGTTAGTGGGACAACATTGTTCTTGATATACTGATCTGCAATTGTTTGGATGAGAAATATGTTTTTTTTAACGACCAATCAAGATAATTTTATTAAACAAAACATAAAAGTTGACCTAGCAAGTTGCTAGTTCAACAAAGTTACACCACCTCCATAATAACAATACACCCGATTTACTTTAGCACTCCTTTCTTACATCCTATTTATATCAAACACGCGCCACCTCTCCCAAGTAATGTTCGAACGCCTTGATCGGTTACGCGCCCATAAGAAACTCAACGCTTTAATTTCACCCAATACATTGATCACATTGACCGCCTTCCTTTCAAATACCACCTCATTTCTAGTCTTCCAAATACACCACATTGTCGTTAGACATACCACATGGAAGAGCTTCCCACTTTGTTTGGACATCCGATAATACTTATGTAACTCCAAAATATCTCGTGTCGAAAAAGCGAAAAAAGTCGGAACCTTACACCAACTCGTGATGCCATGCCAAATTGCTTGGGCGAACGCACATGACACCATTAGATGTTCAGCCGTTTCTTCCGCTTCGCCGCATACCGGGCACCAAACCGATTCGACCGCAATATTACGTTTAGCCAAACCGACTAGCACCGGGATTCTCTCCATTTCCGCCCTCCAAGTTAGTATTCCGACCTTTTTTGGCACAAAATTATTCCACTCGTACACATAGTTTGTATCCCCACCAAGATTCACTTCCATCTTCCTTTTGATACTTTTAACCGAAAAATCATTTCCATCTTCCAAACCCCCAGGCTAAACGATCACTCCCTTCCCGCAATCGGACATGTTGACATTGTAACAACAACCTCCTTAGCTCTTGTATCTCAGTTGAACACACTGGTTGTCTGTGCCACCCCATACTCCACAAATATTATTCATATACATTACCAGCCTTTCCGACATGGTACACCATTTATTTGTCTCAAGCTGAAACAAACATGAAAACCTCGACTTGAAATCCAGTTCACCACACCATCTATCAATCCAAAACATGGTGTTTTTACCATTAACCACAATTTGTTTTATTGCAGCACCTAAGTCTATATGAAACTCTTTTAGATCATTTTCTATCTTCATGATTTTTTTCCATGGTCCCGGTATGGACATTTTGGCGGGTATACAGGACCATGATCTTTCTGAATAATGAACGGCCCAAATTATCTTCCTCCATAACCCATTTTTTTCACCTTTGAACCTCCACCACCACTTCGCGAGCATGGCGATATTTGCATACCGTAAAGACCCCAATCCAAGTCCCCCATTTTTCGTTGGGCCTGTTATTTTTGACCAAGCTATCCAATTTACTTTTACTTCCTCTTCCGACCCTCCCCAAAAGAATAACCGCCTTATTCTATCTAACTTTTCCAATACACCCTTCGGCGCCTTATATAAAGAAAAATAGTACGCTGGTAAAGAATTTAACACGGCTTTGATAAATGTAACTCTCCCCCCGATAGAAAGCTTCTTCGCCTTCCAGAGTGATAGCCGCTTTCGGAAAAGTTCCACTACCGGGTCCCATGAAGCTACTAAGTTCATATTCCCTCCCACTTGCAACCCAAGGTACTTAAACGGAAGTTGGCTCGTCTTACATTTTAATAACCTAGCCATCGCCAACCTTTCCTGCTCCGCCACCCTTATGCCATACACCCAACTCTTATTCAAATTTATTCTTAGCCCGGAAATCATATAAAAACAACGCAAAATGCGCCTTAGGTTTAACGCATTTTCTCTATTCCATTCTCCTATAAAAACCACGTCATCGGCATAAAGAAGGTGGGTTAGTAATGGCCCTCCACTTCCACAAGTTAAACCTTTATATAAACCCACTTGGCTGGACTGTTTCATCATCCCGGTTAAGCACTCCATAGCCAATATAAAAAGAAATGGTGATAAAGGATCGCCTTGTCTGATTCCCCAAAAACATGGAAATTCTGGGGTGGGTGAGCCATTTACCAAAACAGCTTGCCATGTATTTAAGCTGGAATGCATATTGTTCATTCTTTTACGGTAAAACATACTATGTGTGTCTCAAGCTAAATACACTGTTTGCCTTTTAATATTACTCCAGCTAAGATATTAACTGTATGTCAAATGATCGAAATGCCCTTATGTTACAAACCAATGTGGACAAATTACATAATTTTGGATTAGATCTTACCTAATAAAATAAGGTTGCATTCTTATTAGACTTTGTCTTTTGAGGTCAATCTTATTACATTCTCATAACTAAATACAATGGTAAATTGTATGTGTCCAACTAAATACATTGTCTTTAAATGTAGTTCACTTATGTAATTTGACTATATACCAAGTGCCCGAAATGCCCTTATGCTATAGATCGTTAATTGGTATTTTAATGACCATTTTGGCAAAAAAAAAAAAAAAGGAATTTTGATTAAATCTTGAACCCAAAGGAAAGAAGATTGCATTTTTAATTGGCTTTGACTTTTGCGATCAATTTTATTACATAAAATAAATATCATGGTCAACCATATATCTCAAACTAATTGTTTGACTTCAATTGAAACATAGTTTTCTAATATCATGACTATTATGACAGGTACCTAAACTGCCCTTATGCTATATACCAATGTCAATTGGGTATTTCTTTTGATTTTGACTTGTAAGGTCAAACTAATGACATTCACTGAATAAGGTAAAATGAACGTTGTGGTAGTTTACTCCTGCACGTTGGGATGAAGATCAATGACACCCGTTTCTAGGTCCATGGTGGTTCATCGAAGTTCTTACCCTTTGCATCGTGTTCTTAACCGTTGAACTCGATACATTTTCCTCAAATCTTGCCTTTGGATTCTTCCAAGAAATTCCATTATTATACATAGATTAATACATTTTCCTCAAAGCTTGCCTTTGGGCAAGGTAAGTTTTAGCTTTCTTTTGACTTTTTTGCATAAACTTAACAAACAATGTTTGTATATACGTCAACTTTGTTTATTTTTTTTTCTTTTTTTTGCAATTTTAATACATATTTGTTCTAATAAAAAAAAATTGGAGAAATTGGCTATAGCTTTACAGTTATTAATTGTTAGCATACACTAACTCAAGATTTTGTTAGTTAGGTTTTGTTTGGGGTCAGGCAGGTTCGGATTATGGGAAAGCATTATGAGAAAAGGAAAAATCATACACCCCAAACAAAACAAACACAGGTTCTGCTCCAATGAAGGTTCAACAAGAAAATATCTAAAAGGACCAAACCCGGGTACACCCACAACATATTTCACTACTCATGATTTAACTACAGATTATACAATTTGTTTTTAATTAACAAAAATAACATTATTGGTTCTCAACAACACCTAGACCCACCAGCAACACAACTAACGAAGAAGACAATAACATTGCATGTATTGACGCACCACCCCCACCCGTAACCATCATACCGGCATGCCCAAGTAAAGAGCACGATTTAGTTGATGTATGGTAGGCATCCAATATGCACGCCGCTATCTAGGATTACAAGATCAATTGATCCTCTTTTGTGATACTGTAATTAATTAATATTAATTTTTTAATTCAGTGTTACAATTGTAATAGGTTGTATAATAAGTACTTATATTCCTAGCAAAAGTGCCAGATTTGAAGATCTGTAACACAACTCATGCGTACTGTTGGTTTTATAATAATATCGTTCCTTGACGTTATTACTAATTTAATAAATGAAATGTCTTGCTATATTAGTAACTACATGGATTGTTGCACTTTTATCTTATGTTTATTACTGTTATTTTGAATATTTACGTATCAACCAAAACCATATTCTCGATGTTGCGTTGATTTACTTTCATCAATCCAAACCTTATTCTGGTTCCAAAGGTTGTGTTGTGAGGCTTCAAATGCAAATAAGTGGTTTATCTACTCACTCTCATGTATTGTTACATTGATCTGGTCTCATAAATCCAAACCTTATTATGCATCCACATGTTGTCTTGTGATGCTTCAAATGCAAATAAGTGTTTTATCTATTCACTTTCATGCCAAAACTATCAAAGAGCCTTGATTGCAATTTTTTTTTGATTTATTCTAAATTGTCTGTCATTCATCTACCACTCAGCAAAATTCTGTAATTAACAATAATACCAATACATATAAATCCTTATGGGCACACCACACAAGGACATATCAGGGACCATTATGGTTCACTTCTAACACATAATTATGTGATATCTAAATATACTTAGTCACATTTAAATGGCGTTTATTGACTAAAAGTTGCATAATAATTTGAGCTTTTACTAGGCTGCCAATATACTCACTAAATAAAGATGTTCCCAGTCTTTACTCAACAATGCATGTTTGTTTCCGTAGCAATGTTAGATCCACGCTCATACATTTACCATTAGCAGTTGGATATTCGTGAAAATCGTTTTTTTAATTGCTTCCAATAGTCTTGTTTGGATAATATTATATTTACCTAACCTGCATACTTATGATTCTACTATAAAAGACAATTCCATCAACTCAAGAATTAACACACAACCCTACCCTTAATGAGAATTTCGGTTACTAGATATATAAACACAACTTTAACATCCTTTTAAGAAATTAACCACTCTTAACTCATATTAATTAATAGCTAATAAATTTATAAATGTGTTCAAGAAATGAATTCCACACTCCATCAAGCCACCAATTAACACCCATTAATTCATGCATTGAATTCCAGTTTCACTTTCACCTACAACCCACCTCTCCTGCACTCCAGGAAGGTACACCTACCATTATCCTAGCCACCCTATTCAATATTCTTTACATTATATGTGTATATAGGGTATGGTGAGTAAAATTTTAGTTTTATACAACAAATTTACATAACACTTATTATAATCTTTCTCTACAAACCAGTGGATTTCATAAACGCCCTACCAAGCGTAATGAATTTGGACCTAACCATAACACCCATCATCACATAAATGCAAAATGCTTTTCAATTATGACTTACTTCTATAGATCACATTACTAAAACTACATCACAACGTTTCAGGAAAAGGATGTCGATGGTCCAGGTCTTGGGAACTGATGAAGAAACCAAGCCCTTAGAAAATGGTAAGTACAAAGCTCCACTAGACACCTTCAAATTAGATTTGTACACACACCATTTTGATTCACATTTTTAACTACGTACCAATGTAAAAACAAAACCCACACCAACAAAGAACTAAGAGAAAGGAAAACCCATACACCCCCAAAGCAACACAAACACAGATTCTGCTCCAACCAGGATTCAACAAGAAAACGTCCGAAAGGACCAAACCCTGATACACCCACAACATATTTCACTATTCATATGATTTAACTACAAATTATATGGTTCGTTTTTATTAAAAAATAGCATTGTTGGTTCATGTTAATGTTACAAAATGCACCATTAGTAGTCATAGGAAAGGGTTTAGGTTTGCTATTGCAGTGTGCATGCACCTTTAATTATGGTGTTTGCTTGACATCATGAACTCATAGGGTACCGATGCATAAAGAGAAATGGACTGCATCTATAGTGTTTGATATACTTTTGTGTTTAACCTTAATTTAAACATGTTATCTCTCTATATCGTACCCACATTAAAATAAGGTTTTAGGTTTGCTTGTGCATTATGCATACTTCGTTAAATAAAGGTCAAAATAATGAGAAGTTGTTCCCAACTATGGTGTTTATTATGCTAATATATTTAAGTTTGATTTAAACATGCTATGTGTTTATAATTTAAAAATTCTTATGGCACTCACATTAAACATAAGGTTTTTGGATTGCGTGTGCATTGTGCATGCACATTTTATTATCTATGCTTGACATTATAAACTGATTAGAACCGGCAGTTCGTTAAATGAAAGTGATAATAATGACAAGTGGTATGTGATTATGTTGTTTAATATGCTTATGTGTCTAAGGTTGATTTAAACATGATATGTGTTTATGATAATTTAATATGCTTATCGTGCCAATGCCAAACATCCAATGTAAACACATAAACAGCAAAAACATTTTATTCTTTTGTTTCTAACTATCAAATTATCTTATAATGTACTGCTTTTAAAACAGTTTGGGCATAACATTATTGATGTTAGTTTTATGACGACTTCTTAATCACATAAAAAGTCGAACTGTCAAATTACAAGGCACGATATCAACGTTTAAGGCTTAGGTGTGGACAGACTTGTATTTTGCATCCTAATAAGGAAACAAACAAAGACCGTTGCAACATTGAAGGCAACCTATACAGAATGGCGGCGCATGCTATCCACAACCGAATTTTAAGAGGAACACCCATCGACATCTTTAGCTGAAAGCACCCAAAAATTGTTGCTGGTCGGCAGGATGGGATGGAATGTTTATCCCATTGACAATGAAACAGGTGGGTATGAGCCTCCTGCAAGGATTGACTTTCCTATCCAACCATTCAACATGCTCGTCTTAATAATGGCACAACGTGTTAATGTTAGAAACCAAATAATTGGTACATTGGAACCCGAGAACCATGGATACAGATGACTACGCTCAAATGATTCCCATGTCTTTCATAACCCCATTAAAGGCAGTCTTGGGTTATACAATACCCCTTCAAATGACTACAAAGTTTTGCATATTAGATGTAATATAGGTTCCATTACTGTAACACCGTGAAAATTTCGAGTTCAAAATGTCAACTTTCCAAAGTATAGGGACTGAAAATGCCAAAAATCCAAACTTGAGGGTTAAAAGTGAAAATATTGTTTTCCTGACCCATCGCGCTACGCAATGAGTCAAAAGAGACTCCCACCGCGATACGCGATGGGGTGTCTGACAAGTTGTGACACGTGTGTCACGTGGTACACGGTGGCACCGGTTGCCGCCACGTGTCACCACGTGGCAGGTCTACATGGTGATTCAGCAGGCCTATATCGCGGTACGCGATAGGCCTGCCAAGGGACCCATCGCGGTACGCGATGGGAACCAAATTTTGCCTATAAATAGTAGGCTACGAGTTCAGTTCATACACACCTCATTTCACACACTTAACTCTCTCTCTCTAGCCTCTCTCTAGAATATCCCAAACATATAAACGATTTGGCTCGATAAGCGTGCCATCTTTCCTAGTAAAACGTGTCCCGAACATTCATCTGTACCAACGTTTCTTCGAAGTTCGTGCCACCCTCCACCCACATACGATCAAGAAGGTATTGTTATAATGGCAATGAATCTCGTAAAGCGTGCCGTCAAGTGTTGAAAGTTTGGTTTCAACAAACAAGGAGGAACAATTGATCAAGTGGCGTTGGAGTGCTGCTTAAGTTCCTAGGGTTTCTAAACGCCAATAAGGTTAGGCGTAATGTCAATTGAATATAATATTATATTCAAGGCTTAAGTCTTAAGTTGAGGTTATACTCGATACCTCGATAAAAGAAAAGAAAAGAAAACATAACAAAGAAATGAATGAAATATAAGATATTGAATATTATGAATACGTATATATGTGTGTAAGTATATATGTATTCTCTTTGTTATGAAAATATTATTTAATGAATAATGAGTATTCTTAAATAATAAATGAAAATGATTACGTTTCTTGGAGAAGAAGAAACGTCGGGTTTCAATATAAACTAAAGGTTTATAATTTACTTTTAAACTAAAGGTTTTTAAGTAAAAGAAAATGAACTAAAGGTTCATCAAGGTTGAGATATAAAATAAGACTAAAGGTCTTAAGCCGGATCGTGTATCCAACTAACAAGTATTTATACTTGTACTATAGGTGCGACATAAAGAAGGGAAAGACCCTTGGACGGTGAGTGAAGCCGATCCTAAAAGAGACAAGGTGAATACACCCCCAAACTTTTAAACTTGTTTTCAAACGAGTCAAATATGTTATATGAAATTGTTTACAAGGAACTATGTGTTCCTAAAACCGTTATAGATAAGAGTATAAACCTAGCCCTCAGGCTGTGGTATACGTATGTCTGGATCCTTACATAGGTGGTACTATGCGATGAATGGGCACATCGCACCACCCTTGGTCGTAGGACGCTCTCCTGCAGGGAGTACGACCTTATGTGTATATTTACGGGTACTTAACTAAGTCGAACGTTGCGGTGTTTACTGAGGTGACCTAGAGTAGAGGCTCGAATTTATAATGTGTTGATTTAACTTTGTTATTCCTAAGCCACGATGGGCCGACGCAGGCGTAGTCTCTAGGGGTAATAAAGTAAAAGAAATTATTTTGCGTCAGCGTGTTCACCAGCATTCGTTGCTGACGTAATTTCTTACATTTTGCAGGTGAACAATGATAGCGCTTGGAGTGACGAAGTGCTATGAATATCCGATGGCTCGGATCTTTTGTATTAAACTTTAAAATATAAATGATGGTGGTTTTGTAATGTAAAAACAAGTAATCTTTTGTACTTAAGTTTGGGAATCTTTTAAAATCCCAACTTTTGTTATTGTAAATATATACAACTTTAATACACAAGTTTTATAAGACTTCCGCTAATATAACGTAACTCTGATTTATTTACACTTGTGGTACCAACTATTGGATCACACTCCTAGGCCTAAGATGGGGGTGTGACAGGTTGGTATCAGAGCCATCGATCTTAGTGAATTGGGTACCATAAAACAATACCCAAGCTTCGATCCAAGTATAGGAAATAATTGTTTATGTGTTTTAGGGATAAGATAGGTTGGTAACCTTTCTTTCCCTCTCTACATTCTAAACCACCCGTAATATTAGATGTCATTCAAAGCTCATATAGAGGACTTTGTGCGCAAGGCAAAGGAGGCAGGAATTGCCGAACCTTACCCCGAAGACAACATGAGTGATGGGTATTATGAAGCATACTTCAACCAAGATGTGGAACACGACTTGACCAAACCCGTGTACTACCCCGGAAGTAGACACTACCCAATAGATGTTCCCGATAGTCCACCAAAACCAAGTATTGAACCACCAAGACACTCAAGCTATCATCCACCAACAATACCGATGTATCAACCTTCCGAAGTGCCGACATACCACCCATCAGAAATCCCAACTTATCAACCATCAGAGATACCACAGTATTTCCCGACTGGATATGTACCGCCAAATCCACATCCGTCCTATGCATTCCTCTCCAACATACCTATCAAGGAAGAACCGAGATCCCCATCTTCCGACTGGATGAAATGCCATTCCGATCCCTGCCGATGGTATACCGAAAGCTCCACTTTTAATGAAGTTAACTCTCAACCAAACAATGGTGAAGGATCGTCCCACAAACCTAGAATGAGGGTAATGATGCACTGTGAAATTTTCCATATGTCCCCAATAAACATTGAGACTACACAACCCATGGAGGAAGATGAACCAGAACAAGAGGAACTTGAAGAAGAAGAAGAAGAGGATCCCGAAGAAGAGGAGGACCCTGAGGAAGAGTCTGAGGAAGAACCGGAAGAAGAGCATCCTGAAAATCCTAACGAGATGGCAAGCCCAATGGAAGGATCACTCACTTCCCAAAATGCAAGCTATGGTTCTGTGGATCCATATGTACGATACCTTGAGAAACTTAGGATTCGAACTTCGTCAAGCTTCCCACCATTCCAAGGAGAAATTCCATCAATCCAAGAGCAAGCCGATGAGATCCGAGAGCAGAACCGAGCTGCCAAGACTTATCTCTACCTTTCATCTGACATTGACTATGTTCCGTATCCAGAACCGAGGAATCACTACGAGATGGTGACACTGGGTTACCGCGACCCACATCCACAGTATGGACACCCCAACGTAGTCCCGCAATCATATGAAGAACATTTGGATCATGCACTGCACGAAACTAACGATTGGAGGAAGAAGGTAGACGAGGAAGGAAAGAAAAAGAAGAAAGTGGGAGAAACACTCATTCGTAAGTGCAGCAAAATAACGAAGGTTGTGAAGAGGTTCATGAAAGACTGAAGATGGTGGTCATGTGAAGTTATGTATATAATGTAAATTATCTGTGTTATGTGATGAATAAAAGAACGTATGAAACGTTCTTATGTAATGATAGGATGATATATATATATATATATATATACGTAAGTGTAATATAAAATATATATCTCTTGTGATATATATATATATATGTGTGTAATAAAATAAGTGTTTAATAAAAGAAATATTGTTAAAGTTTTCAGACTTAGTTGAAAAAGAAAAAGAAAAATGTCTGAACAAAGCAATAACGAGAATGCTCGTAAACAGAAAGAATAAAAGAAAAGGGGAAAGGCCCCAAAAATGAAAACGAGCGAGAGGAAGAAATTCCTGAAAAATACATGAATAAAATTCAAATGATGATTAAGAAAGCCGTTAGGGAAGAATCCGAGTTTAGATCTCAATCTAGACAATCCAAACATTCCCGATCTGTTAATCCTTTTGTTCATCCCTCTCGAAAATCTGAAAAATCTCGTCCGAACCCGTTTCGTGTCGAGGAGAGTGTGCATGAGTCTAACGCTGATGGTGTAGTTAGACGTGAGTTCAAGAAACTCAAGATAAGTGAGTGTTTGCTTAAAGATTTCAAATACACTGGACTGAAAGAGTTCCATGGTGACAAAGGAGCCATCACAACCGTGAGATGTCTTGAGTAAATGGAAACAATTGTTATAACAAACAAGTATTCCGAGGAGGAGAAAATTCAATACTCCGCTCTAATGTTCAAAGGAGAAGCGCACGAATAGTGGAATACGTTGTTAATGAGTAAGGGAAGAGACGTGATGTACGGCCTGACATGGGATGAGTTTAAGGCCATAGTGATGGGAAAGTTTTGTCCCATGCACAAAACCGATCAGATGCAAATGAAATTCCTCAATCATAAAGTCGTGGGGACGAATCTTCGTGAGTATAATACTAAATTCCTTGAGTATTGTCGCCTTGTTCCCCAGCTGGTTAACCCTGAGTCCATCAAAGTCACAAGATATATATGGGGACTGCCGCGGAAAATCCGCGACATGGTGAGGTCTCACATACCTCAAACCGCCGACTCCACAATGGAATTAGCCGGTTATTTGATGGGCGGCATGGTCCGCAACAAAGAAGAGGATAAGAAGGTGTCAACAACAACTACCCAAGGGAAAACTGGAGGAGGTGCCAACTACAAAGGCAAAAGCACAAACCAAAGTCGATTCAATACAAGTGCTACGCCTTGCAAAACATGTAGAAGGTACCACAAGGGTCGATGTAATTTAGCCCCGCCTCCAAAGGTGTGTGAATCATGCAACCGCACAGGTCATGTGGCTGCTGATTGCTGGAAGAAGAAGATGACTTGCTTCAATTGCAAGGAGATGGGCCATCTCAGTTTCGAGTGCCCAAAGAACAAACCTGTTGCTGATGGTGCGGGTGGAAGTGGCCAAAACAAGAAAGGAAACGCTCGAGTCTTTATACTCAATACAAAGAAGGCCGCTGATATGCCAGAAACCATTACCGGTACGTTTTTAGTCAACGACACCTATGCTAGAGTTTTATTTGATTCAGGTGCCAATTTGAGTTTTATAGATTATAGTTTCTGTAGTCTATTAAACGAACCATTAACAAAATTAGATAAAACTCTAAGCGTCGAGAGTACTAGTGGCGAAATCGTTAAGATCTCCGAAGCCCTTAAAAACGGAAAACTTCTTTTAGATGGTTATATCTTGCCTATTTGTTTGTTACCCATGAGTCAGGCTGGTTTTGACATTGTACTTGGTATGGATTGGTTATCCGATAACCATGCTCGTATCATCTGCAATAGCAAAACCGTTGAACTTCAAGCCTCCGATAAACGAACGATTCGAATTGAAGGGGACAAAGACGCTGGCCAAGTTAGCAAATTTCTATGATTAGGGCTAACAAATGTTTGAATCAAGGATGCCTCGCATTCATGGCCTACGTCACTAAAGAGTCTAAGCCAAAAGAAATCAAAGACGTTCCTATCGTTTCTGACTTTTCTAATGTCTTTCCTGATGAACTTCCTTTAATTCCTCCTGATCGTGAAGTAGAGTTTAGGATCGATCTTATTCCTGGTACTGCTCCGATCGCCAAAGCTCCGTATCGCTTAGCACCAACCGAGATGAAGGAGTTAAAGAAACAACTCGATGAGTTATTGGAGAAAGGTTTCATTCGACCGAGTTTGTCGCCTTGGGGAGCGCCAATTCTGTTTGTCAAGAAAAAGGATGGTTCCATGAGGATGTGTATTGACTATCGTGCGTTAAACAAAGTCATAATCAAAAACCGATATCCACTCCCTCGTATCGATGATCTTTTCGACCAACTTCAAGGTGCTAGCTTCTTTTCAAAAAAATCGATCTTCGTTCCGGCTATCATCAACTTAAAGTCCAATCCGAAGACATTCCAAAGACTGCTTTTCGAACAAGGTATGGACATTATGAGTTCACAGTTATGCCGTTTGGACTTACTAATGCCCCAGCTGCATTCATGGACATGATGAATCGTATTTGCAAACCTTACTTGGATAAATTTGTTATCGTATTCATCGACGATATACTTATTTATTCTAAGTCAAAGGCTAATCATGAAATCCACCTCCGAACTCTGCTTGAGATGCTTAGAACCGAGAAATTTTATGCCAAGTTCTCAAAATGCAAGTTCTGGTTGCACGAGGTACAATTTCTTGGACATATCATTAACGTAAACGGTATTCAAGTGGATCCCGCTAAGATTGAAGCTATATCTAAGTGGGAGGTCCCAAAGTCGCCAACCGAAATCCGAAGTTTGTTCGGTTTGGCCGGCTATTACCGTAGATTCATCGAAAACTTTTCTCGTATCGCCGTTCCCCTAACTTTCTTAACTCGTAAGAACATCAAGTATGAATGGGGAACGAAGCAACAAGAGGCGTTCGATATACTTAAACAAAAGCTCACCCAAGCACCTATCTTGGCTTTGCCGGAAGGTACTGAGGATTTTGTAGTTTTTAGTGACGCATCTCACTCGGGTTTAGGATGCGTACTAATGCAACGCAAGAAAGTAATCGCTTACGCCTCTCGTCCACTCAAAGTACACGAAAAGAATTACACGACTCACGATCTAGAAATAGGCGCCATAATCTTTGCACTTAAGATATGGAGGCACTATCTCTATGGAGTAAGATTTACCGTGTACACCGATCACAAAAGTCTAAAACATATTTTCGACCAAAAAGAGCTCAATATGCGCCAACGGCGATGGATGGAAACGCTCAATGACTACGACTGTGAGATCGTTTATCACGAAGGTAAAGCTAACGTTGTGGCTGACGCCTTAAGTCGTAAGGAGCATGAGAAGCCAAAAAGAGTTCGAGCGTTACGTTTAGAGCTTCAAATTGATCTTTTCGAACAAATCAAATCTGCTTAAACTCAAGCGATCAATGAAAACCAAATCTCCGACGAAAAGCTTAATGGCACAATTGACTCGTTAGTCAAGGGTGATGATGGTATCCTTAGACTCGGTAATAGGATTTGGGTACCAATCATTGGAGGATTGCGTGAGAAAATCTTGAACGAAGCTCATAAGTCAAAATACATGATGCATCCCGGGAGTGATAAGATGTACCACAATATCAAGGCAAATTATTGGTGGAATGGGATGAAAAGGGATGTCGCTTCGCATGTTGCGAAATGCTTAACTTGTTTGAAAGTCAAGGCTGAACATCAAAAGCCTTCGGGATTGCTTTAGCAACCCGAACTTCCCGTTTAGAAGTGGGAGTTAATCACTATGGATTTCATTACCAAACTCCCGAAGACGACTCGACAACATAATGCAATATGGGTAATTGTGGATCGTTTAACGAAGTCTGCACACTTTATACCCATCAATGAGTCGTACACTATGGATAGACTAGCACGTATCTATGTAAACACCATTGTCGCTTTGCATGGAATACCGTTGTCTATAATCTCTGATCGAGACAGTCGTTTTACGTCTCATTTCTGGAAAAATTTCCAACAAGCTCTTGGTACGAAACTTAACCTTAGCACCGCCTATCATCCGCAAACCGATGGGCAAAGCGAAAGGACTATTCAAACGTTGGAAGACATGCTCCGCGCTTGTGTGATAGACTTAGGTGGAAGTTGGGACGACCACTTACCCCTAATGGAATTCTCGTACAATAACAGTTATCACGCAAGTATTCAAACCGCACCATTCGAGGCGTTATATGGACGAAAGTGTAGAACGCCCGTGTGTGGGTCTGATACCGGAGATAATCAATTATCTGGACCTGAGATAGTCCAAGAAACCACCGATAAAATACTCCAAATTCGAGAACGACTTAAAACAACGCGATCGTCAAAAGAGTTACGCTGATATCCGCCGTAAGCCGTTAGAATCTAATATCGGTGACAAAGTTTTATTGAAAGTCTCGCCTTGGAAAGGCACTGTTCGCTTCGGTAAGAAAGGAAAGTTAAGTCCTCGATTCATTGGACCTTTCGAGGTACTTGAGCGAATCAGCACTGTTGCATACCGATTGCGACTGCCTGAGGAAATGCAAGGAACACATGATGTATTCCATGTTTCGAATCTGCGTAAATGTTTAACCGATGAATCTTTGGATATGCCATTAAAAGACGTTGAAATAAACGAGAACTTAAAATTTGTTGAACGTCCAATACAAATAGAAAATTCGAAAACAAAGAAATTAAAAAGACGAACTTTGAAAATAGTGAAAGTAAAATAGGACTCGCGTAGAGGGCCCGAATATACTTGGGAACTCGAATCAGAAATGAAAAGAAAATACCCACACTTGTTTGAGTAAAGCAATCTCGAGGACGAGATTTGTTTCAAGGTGGAGAAGATGTAACACCGTGAAAATTTCGAGTTTAAAATGTCATTTTTCCAAAGTATAGGGACTGAAAATGCCAAAAATCCAAACCTGAGGGTTAAAAGTGAAAATATTGTTTTCCAGACCCATCGCGCTACGCGATGAGTCAGAAGAGACTCCTATCCTGATTCGCGATGGGGTGCCTGACAAGTTGTGACACGTGTGCCACGTGGCACACGATGGCACCGGTTGCCGCCACGTGTCACCACGTGGCAACATGTCCGCCATGTGGAGCGGCGCCTGCCACATGGCAGGTCTACATGGTGATTCAGCAGGCCTATATCGCGGTACGCGATAGGCCTGCCCAGGGACCCATCGCGTACCGCGATGGGAACCAAATTTTGCCTATAAATAGTAGGCTACAAGTTCAGTTCATACACACCTCATTTCACACACTTAACTCTCTCTCTAGCCTCTCTCTAGAATATCCCAAACATATAAACGATTTGGCTCGATAAGCGTGCCATCTTTCCTCGTAAAACGTGTCCCAAACCTTCATTTGTACCAGCGTTTCCTTGAAGTTCGTGCCACCCTCCATCCACATACGATCAAGAAGGTGTTTGTTATAATGGCAATGAATCTCGTAAAGCGTGCCGTCAAGTGTTGAAAGTTTGGTTTCAACAAACAAGGAGGCGTAATGTCAATTGAATATAATATTATATTCAAGGTTTAAGTCTTAAGTCGAGGTTATACTCGATACCTCGATAAAAGAAAAGAAAAGAAAACATAACAAAGAAATGAATGAAATATAAGATATTGAATATTATGAATACGTATATATGTGTGTAAGTATATATGTATTCTCTTTGTTATGAAAATATTATTTAATGAATAATGAGTATTCTTAAATAATAAATGAAAATGATTACGTTTCTTGGAGAAGAAGAAACGTCGGGTTTCAATATAAACTAAAGGTTTATAATTTACTTTTAAACTAAAGGTTTTTAAGTAAAAGAAAATGAACTAAAGGTTCATCAAGGTTGAGATATAAAATAAGACTAAAGGTCTTAAGCCGGATCGTGTATCCAACTAACAAGTATTTATACTCGTACTATAGGTGCGACATAAAGAAGGGAAAGACCCTTGGACGGTGAGTGAAGCCGATCCTAAAAGAGACAAGGTGAATACACCCCCAAACTTTTAAACTTGTTTTCAAACGAGTCAAATATGTTATATGAAATTGTTTACAAGGAACTATGTGTTCCTAAAACCGTTATAGATAAGAGTATAAACCTAGCCCTCAGGCTGTGGTATACGTATGTCTGGATCCTTACATAGGTGGTACTATGCGATGAATGGGCACATCGCACCACCCTTGGTCGTAGGACGCTCTCCTGCAGGGAGTACGACCTTATGTGTATATTTACGGGTACTTAACTAAGTCGAACGTTGCGGTGTTTGCTGAGGTGACCTAGAGTAGAGGCTCGAATTTATAATGTGTTGATTTAACTTTGTTATTCCTAAGCCACGATGGGCCGAGGCAGGCGTAGTCTCTAGGGGTAATAAAGTAAAAGAAATTATTTTGCGTCAGCGTGTTCACCAGCATTCGTTGCTGACGTAATTTCTTACATTTTGCAGGTGAACAATGATAGCGCTTGGAGTGACGAAGTGCTATGAATATCCGATGGCTCGGATCTTTTGTATTAAACTTTAAAATATAAATGATGGTGGTTTTGTAATGTAAAAACAAGTAATCTTTTGTACTTAAGTTTAATCTTTTAAAATCCCAACTTTTGTTATTGTAAATATATACAACTTTAATACACAAGTTTTATAAGACTTCCGCTAATATAACGTAACTCTGATTTATTTACACTTGTGGTACCAACTATTGGATCACACTCCTAGGCCTAAGATGGGGGTGTGACAATTACCGGTCACATCTACTCAAGATAAACGGCCACTTGGAGACATATACCCTTCAACACCAAGCACGAATACCAAGAACGACTTCAATTTGGTCGAATGGAACTCAATTTCAACATAGTTTGTACATATTCATTTTAGAAACTTGGTTTGTAATTACACATGATATTATTAAATTTGACAATAAAAAAAGAGCTGGTTATCGAGCTAACCTTCCCACCAGTTCCATCAAAGTCCATATTTTGGACAGACATAGGAAACATTCACAACTCCCTACATTTATGCTGCTAACTCTTGAAAGACAAAAATATCACACTACGTATGATCCATGCAAGGAGATCAGTGGGTCCCTATGTTTCTGACACGTGCAATGTCACCAATATCGCTTAGATCATGGATACCAATTACCCAATACATTACAAACGACTCATTGCTTTCTATGAGTGGCGTGACAAAGTTATATGAGATTGCCAAGGTCATTAAACCTTTAGATCGTGCATACCACATGAATTGGTTTAGCAAGGACCAAGAAATCTTGTTTAGCGAGACAAATACCCTTCTTAAATTAATAAATTTTATAATATCACAATATAAGTTATAACTTGATTATGAGTTACAACTTAACGTAAAATCGTAAGGTTACAACAACTATTTTTTAGAAAATGAGTTGTTTCTAAACTCTAAAGATTAACAAATATGGATACATTTGATATTTTTAATTATGAAACGTAAAATATATACACCACAATGCATGTGCACAATCAGATCACGTATGGCCATCAATTTACTCTTTTTACAATTCGTTGGCAGACCAATTTGTGGTTTTAATTTGAACATTTTTTTTTAATATTCTAATTAAATTGCAACTCTAACTACTCACCAATTAACAAACATTTACTTTATCAACAAATATTTCACAAAAATCATGCCTCTAATATATATGCACACGTTAATATTTGAATGCGCACTTCTGCACACAAGACAACATCCAACAAACAATATGCACATGCGGCAGCACGCTCGCACTGATAACCCATTACACGCCACATGCAAACAAATACGAGAAGATAATTTGCGCGAACCCGCAGCAACGCGCGGGCACTTCTGCTAGTGATAATAAATAGATAGGAGAACATAAAGCTTCGTTTTATTATATAAATAAATTTAAGTGAGTTTTAATGTAAAGTAATAATATTGGAAATGAGAAATTGAGAATCAATAATTCTTTCTATGAGGGCACGTGTGTTTTGGGGTAAATAAAAATTTACAAGTGTTTACACCACAAATATAACTCTAATGCATTATACATATTTTATGAATTTTTCATGTTGAAGAATCTAATCTACTAGACTTATCCTTTATTATTATTATTAATATATACATATGAAATTAATATTGAAAATCTTCATAATAAAGCAATTGAATTGGTGAGGACACGTGCATCATCCTTTTGTGTTTAGTCATTATAGTCATATATATACACACATCAAATGTGACTCCTTGACAATCTAACGTGCGGAATAGAAAAAATCAAAAGTTCCCAGAGAAAATAAAGACCGAAAATACGGTAGAGAGAGAGAGAGAGAAGGGGCGCTAAACGGGTTTGGCGGGCCGCATGGGCAGATTAGTCTTGACGCTCCACCGGATGCATCGAGGAAAGGGATACTCATTTGATGCATTCTGAGGTGTTACCTAAAAGTTTGTACACGGCGTTTGTTCTTGAGGCCTCGAGGACAGGATGGTATCATACCTCAAGAACAAACGCCGTGTACAAACTTTTAGGTAACACCTCGGAATGCATCAAATGAGTATCCCTTTCCTCGATGCGTCCGGTGGAGCGTCAAGACTAATCTGCCCATGCGGCTCGCCAAAACCGTTTAGCGCCCCTTCTCTTTCTCTCTCTACCGTATTTTTCGCTCTTTAGTTTCTCTGTGAACTTTTTATTTCTTCTATTCCTCACGTTAGATTGTCAATGAGTCACATTTTATGTGTGTGTATATATATGACCATAATGACTAAACACAAAAGGATGATGCACGTGTCCTCACCAATTCAATTGCTTTATTATGAAGATTTTCAATATTAATTTCATATGTATATATTAATAATAGTAAAGGATAAGTCTAGTAGATTAGATTCTTCAACACGAAGAATTCATAAAATATGTATAATGCATTACAGTTATATTTGTGGTGTAAACACTTGTAAATTTTTATTTACCCCAAAACACACGTGCCCTCATAGGAAGAATTATTGATTCTCAATTTCTCATTTCCAATATTATTACTTTACATTAAAACTCACTTAAATTTATTTATATGATAAACGAAGCTTCATGTTCTCCTATCTATTTATTATCATATGCCAATTGCAGTAAAATATTTGTAGCATAAGAACATGAGATTATTATTATTATTATACACACACACACACACACACATATATATATATATATATATATATATATATATATATATATATATATATATATATATATATATTAATCACTCTTATTGTAGAGCACATATTACCTTTGTAGATTGGTGTGTTTCATTACATTTTATATCTTAAACGACCATTTCTCTGCCAAAAGATCGAGTAATAATATTTACAATATAAACCGAAATACATATTATTTATATCCATATGCGTATATTTGGACCCACTTCTTATGTCATTATTATATATATCCATAACCTTTCAACTTTTAAAGTTGACATTTTTGACACGAAATTTGACGAGTGTTACAGTATTTTTTTAGGGCAATCGAAACTTAGATGTCCCATCTCCTTGCAGTTAAAGCAAGTCATATTTTTCTTCCAACAATTTGCCGCTAGATGACCTGGTCGTTTACATGAGTCACAAACTTTTGTTGTTGAAGTAGAAGCTTCATATCTACATCGCCCCAAGTGGAGTCTCTTGCAAGTCTTGCATAACGGAATTGTTTGAGTAAATCCTCCCTTTTTCCTTTCCACTTGTTTACCCTTGAAACGGGTATCCTTCCTTCCTTCACCATCTCCTTTCTTGTCCTCCTCTTTGTTTCGAATCAAACCATTCATTAGGTAACCGGCCAATTCCATAGCGGAGTCGGCAGTTTGTGGCAAATGAGACCTCACCATGTCTCGTATTTCCCTAGGCAAACCCCAAATGTAATGAGTTACCTTACTTGACTCGGGAGTAACTAATTGAGGTACCAACCTACAATACTCTTGGAACTTAGTATTGTAGTCTTTCAGATTGGTTCCAACCACCTTGTGGTTTAAGAACTTGGTTTGAATCATGTCCGTCTCATGCATCGGACAAAATTTTTGAAGCACCACTTCCTTGAACTCTTCCCACGTCAACTGCTACATGGGTTCTTTTCCTTTAGACATGATTAGAGTGTTCCACCACTCCCAAGCTTCACCCCTAAACATTTGAGAAGTATACTGAATCTTTTCCTTCTCGGAACACTTGCTGATTATCACAATGGATTCCATTTCTTCTAACCATCGTAAGGCAGCAATGGCGCCCATGTCGCCATTAAACTCTTTTGAACCATAAGTCTTGAAATCTTTAAAAAGACAACCTTCCTTTGATCCTAAGTTTCTTTTTAAAGTTTCGGTTAAAGTTATCACCAGTATTTGATCCTTGGTCACTTCCTTCATCTTGGTGAGTAGGGTTAGGATGTATCTTGGATTTGATGGATTGTTCGGTTTTGTGGGATGTTCGAGTTTCACTCTTGCGAACTGAACCATCTTTCATAGCTTGAATCATGAATTCATAGCTTGTGTTATCATTTCTTGCATTTTTATCATAAGATTTTTAGGAATCGCTTGAGCAGGTTCGGTTCTATATCGATTGTTATTTGCGTTAGAAGCTTCTTCGTTTTGTGAAGGATTGTTTTGGTTCGACATCTGAAATTATAAAGAATACATTTAGAACCAAAGGTTTTTATTTATATACCGGTGGATGGAATATCTTACAAACACACCTAAAACATCATACAAACGATTACGAATCCTAAGGATAGAGTATATTACAAAGACTGACACCGAAACAACCGATACAAACAACCATAAGCGGAATTCCTAATCCTTCATGTAATCCCTGATTATCTTCTTCATCTTACTACATTTTCGTGGTAATTTATTTCCAACCTTCTTCTTTTTACCTCCACTAATAGCAACCTTCTTCCTCAAGTCGTCAGCTTCATGCAGAGCTCTATTAAGGTGTTCCTCTTGTGACTGGGGCATAATATTAGGGTATCCATATTGTGGTGGTGGATCACGATATCCCATCATCACAATATCATAGTGATTCTTCGGGTATGGTGGTGGGAGACTTGCTTCAATTGGTAAGTTGTAAAAAGCTTCAGCTGTGGCTTCCTTTTCCCTTATTTCATTGGCTTGTTTCGAGATGGTAGGAACAATTCCAGGGTATGGTAGGAAACTTGGGGGAAACATTTGAACATAAGGGTCTTGATGAATATACCCAAAAGGCATTTGAGTAGGTGGTTCTTGAATCTCAAAAGGCATTTGAGTGGGTGGTTCTGGAATCCCAAAAGGCATTTGAGTGAATCGTTCTGGAATTGTGTAGTAATAGGTCATAGGAAGCATGGGGTGTTGGCAACCAATATTTGGTGGACAATCACATGTTGGAGCATTTTGAATACCAAGATTTCCTCTTCCGTGCTTATCTCTTCCGAAATTTCTTCTTCGGAAACATCCTCTTCTTCTTCCTCTTCCTCCTCTGTATCTTCTTCTGATTCTTCCTTAATCCGCATCTCTTCATCATCCTTGTTCAAATCCACTTGTATTTTTATCTTTTCTTGAGGTTGCATCTCATCTTAGGTTTCCTTGATGGACCTACTAAAGTATTATTGTTGGGATCTGGTTGGTTATAAGATGGAGTTCCAAAGCGCCATCTTCACTGATCGGAATGACACTGCATCCAACTGGATGTTTCTTGCTCAGATTCCGATTTGATATGCTTATCAACTTGCATTTCATTGGAAGGTGATAGTCCGGAATCCAGATGGGTGATACTCGGGAGTTGGTGGAGAACTTGGAACATGAATTAGCATTTGCTCCGTGCCCGGGAAATGGATGGGTTGACTTCCATATGGAACTACTGTATGATTGGACGGTCTTGTTTAAAGAAAGCTTCATAATAATCTTCATTCTTGTTATCCTCCAGGAGTATTGGCTCGGGGATGCCTGCTCTTCTCGCGTCGCTCATGAAGCCGTTCATCACTTTCTGGAATGACATCTATTTTTGGAATTTTAGAACGATGAGGGATAGGAAAGGATACCAACCTATCTTGTCCCTATAATATAATATAATAAAATATTGAAAATTATCCATTGATCAAAGCTTAGGTACGATTAAATACCCAGTTCTCTAAGATCGATGGCTCTGATACCAACCTGTCACACCCCGACTTAGGGCCTAGGCGTGTGACCAATAGTTAGTACATGTTTTGTAAATATATCAGAGTGAGGTTGTAAAGCGGAAATTTTAAACTTCGAATTGGGAGGGCGATCCTCCCGGTGAACTGACCGTACCCCAAACCGACACAGGTGAACAAGTAGAGTATACTAGGGTGCTTGAGAGAACCATGTCGAAGGAACTCGGTAAAATGACCCCGTAACATCGGGAGAAGGGGTGCTCTCCTATCTTTTGATTAGGAAAGCGGCACATACAAGGGGGTAGCGACTGTTTATTAAAAACACAGGACTCTGCTAAGTGGTAACACGATGTATAGAGTCTGACACCTGCCCGGTGCTGGAAAGTAGGAAGGAGAAGTGTTATAAGCTTTGAATGGAAGCCCCGGTAAACGGCGGCAGTAACTCTAACTGTCCTAAGGTTAATTAAAATATTAATATAATTCAAAAGTCAGGAATTAAACACCCGATGTTTGGTAAAAAAGTGTTTGAAACATGAAAACCATATGGAACGAATACTACGCAACCAAGGATAGAGGAACAATTTGGTTTAACTTAAACTAGATCAACTAATCGCTCACAAACTCAAACCCGACAAGAACCGAACCCGCTCTCGCGTGATCCTAATCCTAACAAGTAAAAGCTATGAGACGACTTTACTTCCTATCACCTCTCGGTCTCTAAGAAGATGCTTACCCGCTGAATTATATCAATCAATAATCTCAACAAAACCCTACGGTTGATCTTAACGCACTCAAACTCTAAACACAAAGTAAAGAATTAAACATACAACTATCAATCAAAACCAATTCAATTAATCGAAATATGAGATTATGAGATAAAATAAATAAAATCACAGCCACTAAACACAACCTAATTCATCATTAAACCAAACTTTCAATAGCAATTCAAGTCATATTAATCATAAATCCATTTAGTTCCTCAAAACCAAACAATAATCATCTAACATAGGTAGAACAAAGAGGTTTAGCCAATCATAATCAATGAACAGTAGATAAAATAGATATAAATGATAAACATGTTCATATAAATCTGATTACAAAAGGTTTGACTGATTAAAAACCAAAAACAAACTCACAAACGTTAAAATAGTCAAAACCGACAACCGAAGGATAAAACATAGAACCGTAAGCTTGTCCTCCTTGGTTTCTCCTCTAGAGCAGGTGTGGTGGCTGGAAATATTATGTTTAATTCGTTCATAGGGTATTAGCCCTTTGTATATATGTTTAAACACCTCATTCCTAATATAAAATAGGTTAAAACAAGCCCACAAGCCCATTATAAGACAAAATAGATGGGTAGCTGATTCCTGAACATTCTTGGCAGCCTTTGGGACGTCGCATAGCGCGGGCATGGATGAATCGCATGGTCGCGTAGCGCGGCCAGGTCCTGGGTACTCATTTCTTCGTTTTCTGACTCGTTTATCTTCAAATGCGCATACCAGCTTCATTTGAATCTCGTTTGAGCTGATTTTTTTTTTCATTAAAGTCATTTTTTTCGCTCTCTTCAACATGGGACCTATCATATACATAAACATATAATTTCATGCAAGAACAAGTTATATTCGTTAACGGTTTACGCACAAAACAACACAAAAACGGGATAAAACGCTATGTGTTTTGCAACACATTAATAATTTACATTATTTTAATAATAAAACTCCATCTGAGCCATCAGATCGTCTAATGGCTATTCTTCATCTCCAAACACCTAATCTTGATTACCTGAAAAACAGTTAATAAAATACGTCAGCAACACATACTGGTGAACAGGCTGACGCTAAAACATTTATGAAAAACCTTTAGTTCATACTCGAAACAATCAGCGGCCCTCTAGACCGGAGTACCAATTATATCACATTAGTCCAGCCCTATAGACTGGCTCAACGAGACGGGGACCTGGTACCACGCGTGGTGGGGTATGCCTACCCTCTGCCCACATATGTAAGGATCCAAACGCAATTATAACTAGTCCAATTGTCAGCAGATACTAAAGTTTTAGGGATACATTATCCCATGTAACTTTGGTTTCTGGGTAAATGACTCGATTAAAGAGTTTTAAAGTTATGAGCGTATTCACCTTTATTTTGATCAGCGCTTTCACTGATTTTGTTTTGAAGTTACCTCGGACCTATGGTACGAGAATAACCAAGTATAAATACTAGATCAACGATCTAGCTTTAGGCCTTTTAGTCTATTTGCATAATCATTACCTTGATAATTATTTCTTTACACATGGACCTTTAGTCCAAAACATTCATTCATAAAACATTACGTTTCTTCTTCATGAAGAAACGTATATATTATGTTTCTTCTTTGTTAAGAAACATTAGAAAATTTATAATTATAAAGAAATAATATTTTATCTATACCCTTGTCTTATAAAACTATATTTTACCAAGGTATAGACTATACCCCCCCGACTAGGGTCTAAGCTATATATAATAAAGTAATTGGGCAGAATCCCAACCTTGTATGGCTAGCTTATTTGAAATGCCTATGATTTGACACGGGCAGCACTTCTGCTTGTCAGCGGGTAAACAAAAATACAATTATCAGAACTTCAACTCTTGCACGTACTTCGAGATCGGATCGTCGAAACGTCGGGGTCGAGACACGATTATCGAGACAAGTGATAGTAAAAAAAGAATTTGGGATGCATAAAGCAGAGCCCGACACCCCTATTTAAAGGGCTGAGATTGTGACCAATTGCGATACGCGATGGGTTAAAAAGGGATCCATCGCGTATCGCGATGGACCTGTTAACCACCTCTGAATATTATATTCCATCGCGTATCGCGATGGAATTTAGGTTCTCGCTTCCATTATCTAAAAACAATAAGGCGGCTCTCAAGCCGCTCGAGGCGATGTGAGCGTGCGCCATCAAAGCGCCAGTTTGTGCCCTTCGCCGTCGCCATCGGCTCCGCCCGAGCCCGTGCGCGTCGGGTGCTGCACACCCTCCGCTAGGACCACTTGATACATGCTATGCATAAAAGAATATTATTATGGAAACTCCATCTCTTATAAAGAGCTTCCAAATTTATCGCACTTTCTATGTGGGATGCAATTTATTTATACCTTTGGAAAGGAATTCCATTTTCTTTCTACTTTCCATGTGGGATGGAAATCCTTCTATCATTTTCTTAATATGAATTCTTCTAATTTATTATATTCCATATATATTATTTCTTTACCATATTTATTATTAAATTATTTTCGGGTTCTTAAATTTTCATAATTTGACATATTAATCCAAAAATAAATATAATATTTTTTAAAATGTTACAGAAAACATATATTAAATTTATTAAATAAAATTATATAGGTGTCCGAACATTAAGGTCTCTTAGTGCTTGAATAACTTTTGACTCTTCTCAATCTCAACATCACTTTTATTCCTTCACGGGTAATGTTACTTTTTTCATTATTTATATATTTATTTATTTTTGGGCTTTTAAGTGATACCAACAAAATAAAAATGGCTTCACACTAGAATCCCCAATATTGTTGCATAAGAACATAAATAAAAATGATTTTTATGAAGATAAACACTTTAAAAAAACGTGTTACAAAATGTGTGGTAAGTCCTTTGTGGATTATCGTTTAAGTATATGAGAACCTAGTTGGTTTGACCAGATAAATACTTGGCTTAAGTGAATCGCTAAAATGACCACACTTTTTAGATGCTTTAGAGTATTCTCTCTGACTCTTTATTTTTAAATCCAAAATTATAAAAAAATACATTACATTTTCTCTCTCATTTTCAATTAAATAATACCCTTTATACTTTTATTATTACCACTTATCTTTCTTTCGCTCACAAACATTTTCAAAATATATTAAAAAACTAGTTTTTATCCTCGTATTACGGGGGCTGTTTTACATTACTCGTTTTTAATATTTATGTATTTTTTAGGTTTAATATTATTTATTGTGATGAAATTTATAATATACTTAGAGTTTGATGATAAAAAGGTTTCACAAATAACTAAGATGTTATAATCCGGTTTAAAAGTTATCTGGGTTTGGTAAGACCCAAGACCCGCTTATTTTTTTTACTATAAAATTGTTTAATTATAAATAATTTTTTTTAAAAAAATTATATAATAATTTTTAGTATATCCTATTTATAGGATTTTCACATTAATAATTTAGTGAGAATAATTTTTATTTTAGTGAGATGTTATAACCCGTTTAAGGAATATCTGGGTTTGGTAAGACCCATACCCGTGAATTCGGGTCAAATGCATGAGAAGCCTCCATTTAAAAATCAAGCAAATCTGATGACTCCAAAATAAGGGGGAGAGACCACATCGCGACACGTATGATTTTTATGTTTTCGTTTATATAAAAGCTATATGGTTTTGATGAGACCCAAGACCCGTTTATTTTTTGACTATAAAATTGGTTTTTTAATTATAAATAATATTTATGAAAGTTAATAATATACTTATAGTTTGATGAGACTCAAGACCTGTTTATTTTTTTACTATAAAATTGGTTTTTTAAATATAAATAATATATATCTTTTTTAAATAAATAAGATATTAATTTTTAGTATATCCCTACTTTATAGGATTTTTATATCAAATATTTGTTATTGAGATTGGTTTTTAATTTAATGAGATGTTATAACCCGTTTAAAAAATATCTGGGTTTGATAAGACCCATACCCGTGAATTCGGGTCAAATGCATGAGAAGCCACCATTTAAAAATCAAGCAAATCTGATGACTCCAAAAAAGGGGGAGCGACCACATCGCGACACATAAGATTTTTGGGTTTTCGTTTATATATATTATAGAAGATTATAGTGGTGAACAGTTGTTTTTCAAATATACAGAAAAATCACTACGTTTTCTAAAATATAAAAATTCTTCACTCACAACACCTTAATCACTCTCTAGATTATAAAAACACCGTCTCATATAATATGAGGGGTTGGATGAGAATGCTCTTAGTACATTCACATCCAACCCCTGTCTTCAAATTCAAAATTACACTAAAAATACATATTTTCTTTCCTTCTAATTAAATAATATTTTTTAGTACATTTATCATTACCATTTCTTTTTTCCTTCACTCACAACTATTCTCAAAATATATTAAAAAAATTATAGAGTATGAACATTAACTTTTCATATATACAGAAAATTATCTCACTTTGGCATCCACATTTTCGTCTGGTGATTATCTCTTGCTTTTGGTCAAGGAAGGATGTCGATGATGTTAGTGACGTTATGGCATTTGTGTTGTTCGGTTATATGTTTTTTTTGTATAACTAGTTTTTTTACTTGGCGCTTAGCAAAAAACACCAGGGTTGAAACACAGACGTTGGTAAACCTGAGCGTTATGACAATGAGGCGACACGAATTCGATCAATATCGAATGCATTCGTTACGATATAGACATCATTGGTCAAATTTGAGTGTTAAAACCCAAAAATTAATTCGTTAAATTAACATATAAGAAAACAAAATATTTAAGACGGTGTTTATTTGGTTGGCAAACCCGAGTGGTAGTAAAACAAAAGTGTTGTGGTCTCGAAGATTGATGCAGTAACTTGACACGAATTAGGTTGGTTTTGTTTACGTACGTTACGGTACCGGAACTAAAAAACGAAAAAAATATAAAAATTGAGGTGGACCAAAGACCAATTTTATTTATTTATTGGGGAAATGGGGGAGGGGGGTTGACGGTAAACTTGAGCATCGGTAAAACTCGAGCGTTGTCAATTACGGACTTTAAATAAGTTCGCGAGTTTGCGCGAACTCGGTCAGTTCTTGGTACCAGAACTTAAAAAATGACGTTTGATCAATTCCCATTATATGTATTATGGTAACTGAACTAAAAAAACAAAATTTATCAAACAATACGATGCCGCCCAAGTGCGGCACCAAATCTCTTGTTTATATTATAGTGATAATTGGTTTACACAGCATTTTGATTTAACATATAAAATAACTACTGGTACATGCAAGCAACAATCGAAACAACAATGAAGACTGAAGAGACAAAAGACAGGAAACAACTACTAAGTGAAACACATGTTTTTTAAATGTGCAGTGAACAAATTATACAAATACAACAATACATGTAAATAACTTAAAAGCATGTGATAGATACCTAAAAATGCTATTGTTATACACATCTAGTTTTCTACAAACAAAGATAAGCAAACCTAAACCAAGAAAAACAGCATTCAAAATTAAAGGGGCAACTTCATAGAATAGTAACCAAGTTTCAGTTTGTGTTCCAATCAGGTCACTGGTGTAAAGTTTTGTTTAATTTTGGTAACTTAAACTTTAGTTAGTGTTTCAACCCCATATATTTGACCTGCATAGCAGGTTATCTAGGTTTATTATGCACTCCTATTAAGTAACTGGTGTTTACGGTGCACTCCTCTTAAGTTACTAGGTGTTTATTTTACACTCCTCTTAAGTTAATATGTGTTTATTATGCACTCCTCTTAAGTAACTGGTGTTTGCGGTGCACTCCTCTTAAGTTACCAGGTGTTTATTTTACACTCCTATTAAGTTAACATGTGTTTATTATGCACTCCTTTTAAGTAACAGGTGTTTACGGTGCATTCCTCTTAAGTTACCAGGTGTTTACTTTACACTCCTATTAAGTTAACATGTGTTAATTATGAATTATTCTTAAGTTAACAAGTGTTTATTATGCACTCCTCTTAAATTAGCATGTGTCGCTCTCAGGTTGTTCCCCCTCCCATTCTCTAAAGTCACCAGATTGCTTGATTTATAAATGGAGGCTTCTCATGCATTTGACCCGATTTCGCGGGTATGGGTCTCACCAAACCCGGATAGTCTTTAAATGGGTTATAACATCTCATCTATTTGTAAACTATTTCATAAGCAAACAATAATTTTCACGGGTCATGGGTCTCACCAAACCCGGATAACCCTTAAATGAGTTATAACATCTCATTTATTTGTGAAATACCCCTTAATTATCAAAGAATAATTTTCACGGGTTATGTGTCTTACCAAACTCTAATAGCCCTCAAATGGGTTATAAGATCTTATTTATTGACATTTTCATTATCAAACCCTAATTTAATTTATTTGCTTTACATGTTCTTCGTTGCTGGTCTTTCATCTCTATCTTCAGTTAACTTTCGATACTACCCACCATCACCAACTACATCAACGCCTATTTTTTTCATTAGACAAATATTTGTGTTCATGTTTGTACATTTAAAAAAATCAACATACTCGTGTTCGTTTATGTTTGTTCGTTAAAAATCTAAAAAACCTAAACATCTCAACTGATAAAACCGAAACATTAAAAAAATATAATAACAAACGAATATATATGTATTAAATTAAAATAAAACTACGTTAAAAATAAAATAAATCATCATAAAATAGAAAACGATTAAAAACAAAACTTTAAAGGAAAATTGGTTTTTATTGGTCCCAACTATCGTCTTTTGGTCACTGCCGGTCCCAACTAACGAATTGGCTGCTGGCGGTCCCAACTTTTAACGTATTTGTTCCTAACGGCCCGCGACTAACAGAATTCTAACGTCGTTAGTTTCAGGCCGCTGGAAAAACGTTTTTTGCCGGAAAACACACATTTTTTCCCGAAAACTCAACAATTTTGTCCTAAACATCATGGTAATTTTGTATCGTACATTTAGGAACATTTTTCTAGTAAAACCCCTAATTATTGAGGTCGCCGGAACCCTAGAACCATCGTCGGAATCAGTTGATAGTGCTTAAGTGATGGTGGTTGGTTGGCGGTGAGTTAATTGGTGGTGGTGGCGGCGGTGTTCAGGTAGTATTTTCCGGAAAAAAAATTGACTTTTCCAGTAAAAAACGTTTTTTCCGGCGACCTGAAACTAACGGCGTTATGATTCTGTTAGTCGCGGACCATTAGGAACAAATATATTAAAAGTTGTGACCTCAGTAACCAATTCGTTAGTTGGGACCGACAATGACCAAAAGGTAATAGCTGGAAAAAAATACAATTTTCCAACTTTAAATAAACTTCCACGAGGATCAAACTAGTTTTATACGATAAAAACTTATATTATTATTATTATTAGGTTAGATTATTAAAAAGTCAATTCTTCTCTTCTCTCTCCCTCCAATTATTCGGCGGCTGCTGCCTATCACCACTTGTAAAAGACTCTTTGAATCAACCAAACCCAAACCCTATTCCAATGGCCCGTCGTACTCTTCCGATCCTGAAGCAATTACTCCACCAACACCCCGCCACCACCCGATCCGTCACCTACATGCCCCGACCCGGCGACGGCGCACCTCGCACCGTCACCCTAATCCCCGGCGACGGCATCGGCCCTCTCGTCACCGGCGCCGTCGAGCAGGTCATGGAGGCCATGCACGCGCCGATTTACTTCGAGAAGTTTGAGGTTCACGGCGACATGAAGACTATTCCGTCCGAGGTTTTGGATTCGATCAGGAGGAACAAGGTGTGTTTGAAAGGCGGGTTGAACACGCCCATGGGCGGCGGTGTGAGCTCGTTGAATGTGCAGTTGAGGAAGGAGCTTGATCTGTACGCGTCGCTTGTCAATTGTTTTAATTTGCCCGGGCTGGTTACGCGCCATGAGAATGTGGATATTGTGGTTATTAGGGAGAATACTGAGGGCGAGTATGCGGGGCTGGAACATGAGGTTGTTCCCGGTGTTGTTGAAAGTCTTAAGGTAGTTTTTTTATGTTCAGTTGCGTTCGTTTATATTTGTTTGGTTATGTTCGTGAACTGTACGATTAGATTTAAGGTTAAGTATTTGTCTGATTAAGTGTCCGTGTTCGTTTAAAGTTAAATGAACGGACACAAGCATGCCTTTGTTCGTGTCTGTTTGTTTACAGACCTGGTGTTTCATATTACTACAAGCTTTCCATGTGCAAATACAAACCTAAAATTTCGTGTCTCAAATGTTTTAAGGATCAAGGAAATGATGGTCTGAGCTTGACGGTTGTGTGTTTATGATGAATGATGGTTTAGCTAGTTTAAAGCATAGGTTTTGAAGGGAACTTAATTTAGGCTGTGAAAGAAATTGTGGTGAAGGAAATGATAGATGATGAATGAACTTTTTAACAAGAAAAATGCAAAAAGATTTTTACAAGTTTGGACTTTGGGATGCTTTGATAGTGCTTTAAAGAACTTGTGTAGAGTTTTGGTTTTAAGTTATATAGATTGATGTGTTCATGATTGATAGCTTTAGAAGATTAAGAATGAAACACAATTTATTGTTTGTTTCATTTGTAGCTTCACGGTTTTTCTTTCATGGGCATTAGCCGGCTAGTGGTTAGTAGACCTTAAGTTGTGAGTTTTGGTTAATTATATTCATTCTTACAAAATTCTGTAATTGAACTAAAAACAAAGAAAGGAGGGGGCACTTTGGGCCGTGTTAGTCTATTTCTCTTAATGTTTTTATTACATTGACATTGTTTATTTATTGTGAAACCTTAAAGAAATGTTTAGTAGTTCTATGCATTGTTTGCTTCTTTATTATATTTCAAGCGTATTAAAACAGAGAAAATGCTGACATTTTGTAGGGTAATAAGATTTGATTTTTTAATTTTAGATCTTGTTACCTGATAAGTTCTCATTTATGACTTTGTATGTTGATTGTATCTTTATTACATATATGCCTGAAATCAGAATGCTTTTTCTTCTATGCCTTTTGGTAGACGGTTAACCTGATGCTTATGTATATTGATAATATATATTCATTTATATAACGATCTCAAGTATCTTCTAATAATGGGCAGGTAATCACAAAGTTTTGCTCAGAACGTATTGCAAAATATGCGTTTGAGTATGCTTACCTCAACAACCGGAAAACAGTGACAGCTGTACACAAAGCAAATATCATGAAACTGGCAGACGGTTTGTTTCTGGAATCATGCAGAGAAATAGCAAGCAAGTATCCCAGCATTAAATACAATGAAATTATTGTAGATAACTGCTGCATGCAGCTCGTTTCTAAGCCGGAACAATTCGATGTTATGGTCAGTAATTCTTCACTGAGTTGTTTTAACCAACCCTTGCGCTATGTTTTATCGCAAACGGATCAAATCAAATGTTTTAAACAGGTCAAACTGGCTGAAAGCTGTTCAAAGTAGTTTTTTATTCCAACATTTGGATTATTACTGTCTTAAAATTGGTTTTCTCTAATTCTTGTGCTGTAAGGTTATAATGCATCGATTCGGATTGTGTGTTTTATCGCAAACCGGCCAAATCAAAAGCTTAAATGGGTCAAACGGGCTGAAAGCTGTTAAGTTTTTTGTTTTAATGCACACACCAAACATTTTTATTCTAACATTAGGAATTTAGGATTATTGCTGTCATAATTTTGACTTTTCTAGCACTTGTGCTAAATTTGTTCATAGTTAAATTAGTTTGGGTTATGCGCTTATTGCAAACGGGTTTAATCAAAAGTTTTAAATGGGTCAAAGTGGCCGAAAGCTGCTCATATTTTTTAATGCTAACAATTTTGTAACATTTTTGTCTAAAACATTTGGCTTATTGGTTTTATCACCATAATAATATGTTTGTAATTCTAATTAATTCTTGTATATAAAAGGTTTAATGATGTACAAAATTCTGAAAACTGAGATTTTTGTTTGTAGGTGACTCCTAATCTTTATGGAAATTTGGTGGCAAATACTGCTGCTGGTATTGCGGGCGGCACTGGTGTCATGCCTGGAGGTTTGTACTGTCACTGTCATGTAGGCTTGTAAAGGAACCAAGCGAACATGAACGGAGTATGTTTGTGTTTGTTCGTTTAACTTAAATCAAACCAAACGATCTAACACAAACAGTTAAAACGAACAAGCTTTCTTGTTTTTGTTCGTTTATTAAGAAGTGGAACATGTCATGTTTGTTTATGCTCGTTCGTTAACAGTATAAGCGAACAGTTCACAAACGAAAACGAACGGACATAACTGAGCATATATAAATTAACATAAGAGCATTCACGTCCCATTCTTCATCTATATCTTTATAAGCATTCACATCCCATTTTCTATATCTATATAATTTAACAAAAAAAAACACGTTTTCTCTAAAATTTGTTTATTTTTTAAAACATATCACATCCAATTCTCTTTCTCCGTAATACTCACTATTACGTATGTGTTTTTATTTTTCTCTTTCTCTAGAATTTTTTAATATTTTTGAAAGTGGTTGTGAGTGAGGGAAAGAGAAGATAATGATAAAGGTATTAAAAAGTATTATTTAATTGAAATGGAGAGAGAAAGTGTAATGAGTTTTAGTGTAATTTTTGGTTTAGAGATAGGGGTGGGATGAGAATGCTCTAAGGGTAAATTAGGTGCTTTTGTTATACTTTTCTATATAATTTAGAGATATATTTATTTTAGAGAATGGGATGTGAATGCTTAAAAAACACATTTTTCTCTAAATTTGGTTTATATTCTATAAACCTCCTACATCCCATTTTCCATCTCTATCTCTATTTTACTCTAAAGCATTTGTTTTTAAATTTATCTCTTGACCAAATCTTATACACTCACAACAAGTTAAGAGTGATGAATAGTATAACCTATCAAATATATAGAGTTACTATTACTCTCGACTATGTAGTTTAGAGATCTAGAGAAAAGAGAGAAATGGATGTAGACTGTAGAGGTATTTTAGCTGAGCTTAATTGAGAATGGGATGTGAATGCTCTAACTGAGCTTAAACTAGTTAAAAGTAATGTGAAGAACAATGTGTTGGGTCTAAAAAGTTATAAAAACCAGACTAAGCTGTAATGGGGCAAAATATCTTTTAATGAATATATTAACGAACGAACGAACTTAAACAATCGTAAAGTAACATAAACGAACTGACATGAACAATTTTAAATAAACGAACGTTCACGAACATAAATGAACGGACTGGTAGTGTTCACGTTTGTTTGTTTAACTAAAAGAACAATTTATTAAGTATGAACTTCCAGTGGAATGGTTCATGAACTGTTGTTCGGATCATTTACAGCCCTACTGAAGACTAGTTATACGGTATGCCTTTGTATTTAATCTAAAAAATAATAACTTAAGTTGGGATAATTTGCAGGCAATGTGGGGGCGGATCATGCCGTATTCGAGCAAGGTGCATCAGCGGGAAACGTTGGAAAACAGAAATTTGTTGAAAGAAAGACTGCAAATCCAATTGCATTGCTTCTGTCATCAGCCATGATGCTTAGACATCTTCAATTCCCTTCATTTGCAGACCGACTTGAAAACTCTGTGAAACGTGTGATCTTGGAGGGAAAATACAGAACAAAAGATCTTGGCGGGAACAGTACTACTCAGGAAGTTGTTGATGCTGTCATTGCTAAGCTTGATTGATAGATGTTTTCATTGTTTTGCTGCTTTATACGGGTTTTTTGCTTCTTTGGAGATTTGAATTTCTTTTGTGAATAACTTGACCTTTGAGGCGGGAATACTTTTAAAAAAGAACTGATCATGATATTCTATCATCATGTATTTATTTGTGCGGATTTGAACCGATGGGATGTTACATCGAGGCAATTATTAATGTAGCAAAATTGAAGCTAAACATGGTTATCTTTTTGTCTATCATAGAGTGTGTTAAAAAGTTTGTGTTTTGCATTGTTTATGCTATAAGTTACAATGAAACAAGCAGATTGGCGGTTTTCCAGATGCTGAAGTGACTTGTTTGAGGTCTAACCCACAAAGATCCATCCGTCTGATTCCATTATTCGAAACATGATATGAATATGCTTATATTTTTGTTTACCTAATATAACTGTTTAATAAATTGGTTTATGATGCAGTTTCGGAAGCGATCAATGGCTCAAGACACTCATGATAATCAAAGACGATAAAATCGAACCGAAGGTTCAAAGAACAATGTTCTTATATTTAATATTCAACAAAAAACTAAATAACAAAAAAACCCTAGCACCCTAGTTATACTAAAAGAAAATGAGATAAACATGGAAACGAGATAAACGTAAAATAATAAAAGATAAACTAATAATAAAAAAAGATTCTCGATGCTCCTGCATCAGTTTACCTGACCACCACCTGCTGGTTCTAAGGTTTTAATTTTTTTTTTTGGATTTATTAGAAGGTTCTTTAAGACATGGTTGAACTTGTCATTGAACTTTTGATTTTAACTTTTGTTTTTCTTTTATGAATGCCTATAAGAGACATAAGTTAAAGAGCGAATAAAAAAGACAGTTTAATTAGGGTAATTATGTGTTGAAATTGTTACAAACTCATCCAATTATAATAGCTCATACTCCCAAATGAATACAAAGTCACCAGATTCAGGGGACCCTTGAGTCTCCATTAAGCTACGCCCCTGTTTTCAAGGCTTACACCAAACTAAGATTAGATGTACGCATTTTGACACGTTCTTTTAGAATTTATACTTGTTTGAGAGAAAACATAACCCAAATCAACTTATTCCTAACTTGTGAGAAAAGGAATGTTTTTAGGTATCTCAAAACATATAATGGATATTGCTAGACCAATAAAAGCCTCTGTGTGACTTGTTGGTACAAATTATGGATGTACATCAAAAAAACACTTTTAGTCCTTTAATGTTGTTTTCTAATTCAAGTTTTGATGATTTTACCAGAAAAATACTACTGAATTAGCTCACAGAGCAAATCAAGCATCGACAATCCGCCAATCCCAATCTCCTTCCTAGAATGGTTGCACCAGTCTCGGAGCATGATGTTAAACTATATACACTCATCCATGATAAGTTTTCTCAAGTACAAAATAAGTTATGTAGCTACTTTCATGGGCATGGTCTGGCATAGGTGGTCTGTAGAAGTATTTCGGAGTAGGTTTGACGTTCAAAAAAGCTACTTCCAGTTTCTCATTGTAAACGTAAGATGATGAGATTCACAACTACAATATTCTTCAAAGGTGTGTGTGTCACTGTCATAGCTATATATATTACAGCCATGCAAGAGAAAGATAGTAACATTATTTGAAATCTTATTTTTCCTTTGTTCTTTTTTTCTTTTTTTCAGTTTTATTACAAACACAATTATAACAAGTGAACGTTTTTTTAACCTAACCAAGCTGATATTTCTTTTCGGATCAGCTCAATTTTTCTCCAACACAATCTAGTCAAAACACGTTTTGGCTTGAAACATTTTACTTATTTCTGTGTATATAACTATCTATAATTATAATTTGGGGTTTGTTTAGCAGGCAAACTAGTCAAACACAATATGTGAAGTTTGTGATAGGTAAAAGAGATTAAGAATTCAGAGAGAAGATTAACCAACTTTTGCCTGCCCTCTCATTAGCTCAAATGATTGTTAAGTACAACAACCCTAACGAACTAACAGTTCGTTATCTAGTTACAATATTGTCCCTAACTATTACAAGTATTCCAAGACCAGTCCTTTATCTATCTATTACAATTCAAGTCCTTATACAATCTTAAACGTAACAATACCCCCTCCTTATTAGAGATCCTTGACCCAAGGATACAACATCTGAAAATCAGGAAATCGACATTGAAACTCATCTCTAAATTCCCACGTAGCATCACAAATTGGAAGATCCTTCCATTGCACTAAAACTTGTCCAACAGCTCTATTTCTTCTTCTAGTGACTCTACTATCCAAAATCTTTAAAGGCTGTAAGGAAAATCTTGGAGAAGTAGTGGGTATGACTGAAACATGTGTTGAAGGACCAGATGCTTTCTTCAATAACGAGACATGAAAAACTGGATGGATCTGGGCTTCTATTGGTAAATCCAACATGTAGGCAACAATTCCTACTTTTTCAATGATCAGATATGGTCCAAAATTCTTTGGAGACAACTTATTATATCCAACAAGCCTTAAAGATGACTGCACATAAGGCTGTAGTTTAACATATACCCAAGTTCCTGTCGCAAAACTTCTTTCACTTCTTTTCTTATCTGCATATTGTTTCATCCTGTTTTGCGCTTTGTTTAATGCTTCTTTCAGTAACTTTACTGTACCTTCCCGATCACACATCATATCATCCACCTCTGCTACATTTGAATCCCGATGGATATACGGAACATGCAATGGTGGAGCATATCCATATAAAGCCTGAAATGGGGTTGTTTGGATAGTGGTATGAAAATTTGTGTTATACCAGAATTCAGCCAATGACAACCATCTATCCCATGAGTTAGGATTTTGTAATACCATACATCTCAAATAGGCTTCCAAACATTTATTTACTACTTCTGTTTGCACATCAGTTTCTGGGTGATATGCAGTTGACATATTGACTGAAATACCCTGAATCCGGGTGAATTCCTTCCAAAATGCACTCAAGAAAATAGTGTCCCTATCGGATACAATTGTAGTTGGCCATCCATGAAGTTTGTAGACATTATCTACAAAAGCTTGAGCTACAGTGGTTGCACTATATGGATGACATAAAGCTATGAAATGAGAATACTTGGTGAGTCTGTCAACTAAAACAAAAATTACCACTTCACCCCTAGATCTTGTTAACCCAGTAATAAAATCCATGCTGATATCAGAGAATACAAAGGTTGGTATAGGCAATGGCTGTAATAATCCAGGATAAGAAACAGTTTCTGATTTCACTTGTTGACAAATTGCACAATTTCTCACAAATTCTCTAACTTCTTTCAACTGCCCTTTCCAATAAAACATGCTTTTTAGCCTTTGTTGAGTGGCATGCACACCAGAATGACCACCCATAGCAGTGGAATGACATTCCTTAATAATGTCCTGCCTCAAGCTTGAATCTTGACCCACCACTAGTTTATTCTTTCTCCTTAAAAGGTCATCTTGCCATGTAAAATGGTTCGATAATTGACCTTGTTGCAGATCTAAGATCTGTTTTTGAATTGCAAGGTCAGTCTTCCAAGAATTCTAAATTCTAGACAGAAATAATGGTTGAAAGGAAATGAGTGTTAAACTGAACTCAGACACTCCTTCCATTCTAGAAAGGGAATCCGCAGCCACATTCTCACAACCCTTTCTATATTGTATCTCAAAATCATATCCCATTAATTTCACAAGCCAAGAATGTTGTAGTGGTGTGGTGATCTTTTGATCAATTAAGTGTTTTAAACTCTTTTGATATGTCTTTATGATAAAATGACCGGTGATTAAGTAATAATGCCACTGCTTAGTAGCTAAGATAATGGCCAAAAGTTCTTTCTCATAAACAGACAAAGTCTGCTGTTTAGGAGAGAGAGCTCTGCTAATAAAAGCTAGAGGGTGTTTCCCTTGCATCAAAACAGCACCAATACCTCGGTTAGATGCATCGGTCTCCACGATAAAAGTTTGGCTCACATCAGGAAGAG
Source organism: Bidens hawaiensis (assembly GCF_021521415.1). Lineage (NCBI taxonomy): Eukaryota > Viridiplantae > Streptophyta > Magnoliopsida > Asterales > Asteraceae > Bidens > Bidens hawaiensis. Next base: position 17,612 of record NW_027505280.1, on the reverse strand, counting down.
CTAAAACTGGTGCAGAACTTAAGGCATTCTTAAGTTGGTCAAAAGAAGTCTGAGCTTCCATAAACCATTTAAACCCATCTTTCTTTAATAGCTCATTCAGAGGTTTAGCAATTAACCCAAAATTACAAATAAACCGTCTGTAATAACCTGCTAAACCCAAAAATCCTCTCAGTTGTTTAACATTTGCAGGTGTTCGCCACTGTACCACAGCTTCTATTTTAGATGGGTCAGTGGAGACTCCATTTTTAGTGATTATGTGCCCCAAATACTCCACAGATTGGTCCCCAAAAGTGCATTTGGATTGTTTAGCAAACAAATTATTACCCCTTAGTGTCTCCAAAACTGTTTGTAAATGCCCCAAATGTTGCATATCCTTGCTGTATACAAGGATATCATCAAAAAATACCAACACACATTTCCTTAACAAATCTTTAAAGGTCTTATTTATTAAGGATTGGAATGTGGATGGGGCATTTGTCAAACCAAAAGGCATAACTAAGAACTCAAACAATCCTTGATGTGTTCTAAATGCTGTTTTGGAAATATCATTCTCAAACATCCTTATCTGATGGTAACCAGACCTTAAATCCAACTTGGAGAATATAGTAGCCCCTCCTAATTCCTCTAATAATTCATCAATTAAAGGAATTGGGTACCTATTCTTGATTGTTGCATCATTCAACTGTCTGTAGTCCACACACATCCTCCATGTGCCATCTTTTTTCTTCACAAGAACTATTGGTGATGCAAAAGAACTGCTACTGTTCCGAATAACTCCCGAATCTAATAACTCCTGAGTCATTTTCTCAATTACATCTTTTTGGATTGGTATTTGTAAGGTTTTAGGTTAATAGTTTTGGTTTCATCCTTTAAGACAATTTTATGGTCACAATGTCTTGAAGGTGGTAAACTTTTAGGTATAGCAAAAACATCTTTATAAGATCCCAAAAGATCTTGTAAAGCATTATTGTCAAGGAGATTGCTAACTTTAGACCCATGGTTTTCTGTAGTAGTTGATGGAATAAGTTGTAGACCATACATTTGAGATTGTATGACCTTTGTAGGAGATTGCAGAATATTGGACATCTTTTCTACCGAACATAAACTGGCCTTGTTAGTCTCAGTGCCCTTCAGCTTGTATGTAACCCCTTTCACCTTAAATTCCATAGTCATGTTTCCAAAATTCCAAGTGATATTCCCTAATGGAGTGAGCCATTGAATTCCCAACACCATATCATAACTTTCTAAGGGAATTACTAACACATCTGCACTAAACCATGCCCCCTGCATCATCCACTTAAAGTTTTTACACATACTCATACAACTTAACTGATTACCATTTGCTACAGTCACTTTCATAGGTTTCACATCTTGGGTAGTGATGTTGAGCTTATTGGCTAAGTTTTGATCAATGAAATTATGTGTAGAACCTGAATCAATTAGAATGTGCAGAGTTCTTGTACCCATGGAACCAATGATTTTCATAGTGGAATAAGATGGAATTCTGGTCAAAGCATGAATAGAAATTCTAGGCTCTTCCTCTTCTTGTATTTGAACTACCTCTTGGTTATCATCATCATCAGCTAACTCAATAACAAACAACTGTCTATTTGGGCACTTATGACCAGGGATAAATTTTTCAAAACACCAAAAGCATTCACCTTTTGCTCTCTTAGCCTCTAATTCTTTTGTAGTCAATCTTTTGGAACTTAAAGGTTTTTGGGTAGGTGTAGGAAGTAAAGGAAGTTTAGTTGCATTTGTAGGGCCTGCAATTTTAGTTGTTATGTGGTTATATGAAGTGGTTGAAGGAGTATAATTGGAAACAGTAGGTTTCTTGGTGAATAACCCACTAAACAAAGTAGTGTGAGCAATATCTTGTTATTTAGCCATGGCATATGCTTCTCTAAGGGTCTTAGGCTTAAACATCTTAACCATACATTTCAATTCAGGTTTCAATCCTCCCACAAACAAACTCACGGCATACGTTTCACAGATTGTGACCTTATTCAATAAGGCATCAAAGGCTAAATAATATTCTTTCAATGTACTATTTTGATACAATACCTTAAGTTCTTCCATAGCATCTTCAAGAACTTCAGAAAATCTTGTTGTTACTGCCCCCACATATGATTTCCATGGTAAATCATCAATTGAACAGTTACAAGATTTCATATAAGCTTGGTGTCATTGAAGAGCAGGGCCTTCAAGGTTGACCACTGCAATTCTCAATTTTTGATGTTCAGGTGTTCGATCCATTTCGAAAAAATGATCGCACTTGTATAACCAGCCTTCAACGTCATCGCCGTTGAATTTAGGGAAATCAATTCGACCATATCGAGTTGGTCGTTGATCTGCCCCAAATTGAGATTCAGACAACTGTGTACCAGAACTAGGGCCAGAATTAGGGTTCCGACCATGTAACAGTTGCTCTTGAATTGGAGCAAGCATTCTTTCCATCATCTTCTCCACATTAGACTGTAAATCAGCCATCGCCGCTTGTGAAGCAGTCTCCATGCGAAGAATCATGCGTTCGTGTTCTTTCAAGGTTTTATCGATCTCTTGCTGACGAGTGTTAACATTGGCCGCCATTACTGATTCTTGAATTGAACGAATTAGGATGGAAATGGGACAAATTGATCGAAGGAATGATCAATTAAAGATGAAATGAAACAAAAACAGATGAATTGTGAGTGAATCGAAGAAGAATTGATCAAGTGATGATCAATTAGGGTTTTAGGAACAAGATCAGAAGTGAAATATTGACGGAATTGGTCACCGGAGCTCCGACGGATCGGTGCTCCGATACCACTTGATAGGTAAAAGAGATTAAGAATTCAGAGAGAAGATTAACCAACTTTTGCTTGCCCTCTCATTAGCTCAAATGATTGTTAAGTACAACAACCCTAACGAACTAACAGTTCGTTATATAGTTACAATATTGTCCCTGACTATTACAAGTATTACAAGACCAGTCCTTTATCTATCTATTACAATTCAAGTCCTTATACAATCTTAAACGTAACAGTTTGGGCTTTTGTAATACTCTCAATTAAACCCGGACTGAATCGATGTTGCAGATGATAAAAGAAGAAGATGAGCGTTAAGTGAGTTATTATTATTATTATTATTATTATTATAGATAAGAGATAACTATTGTGTCAGTACCGAACAAAAGATTACAAAAAGGGTTGGTACAATACATTAGCGCCACGACAGATTGAAAGCCCCCGCTACACGTACGTACCAATGTACCATTCCGAAACATTCAAAGACAGGCTAGGATTCTCAATACGAATTTTCATAACATCTAAAGTAGGTTTATCTACAACCTTATTAACATCAAAAGTAACCTTATTGACATCAAAAGTAGACGGTAAACATATCTACAGTTAATTATAACCAGATGCTAAATGTGTCCGTTCATACGCAAGCAGAAATTTGTACCCGTCCAAAAACTTTAATCCAATCCCAGCCATGTAAGATGCAACCAGAAAGAACCTATAAATAAAGTTATAAACACATGTTTCTTCAGCATACTCATATACACGGATCAGCATTTCAAAGTAAACCCCACCCAAAATAACAAACTTACAGTCAGCATGTGTATCAGCAGTCAACACTCAACAGTGTGTTGTGTAATCAGATTATCTAACGGGTGAAAGCTTAGCTTTATTCAAATCCTGATGCAAAAACCACCAGGGACCGTTCTTGGTCGACAATCTAAAAAAATAAACATGAAGCAGTCAACATTTGAATTTTGATGAAAAACAGTAAAGCCAAAACTTACAATTTCACAGAACACAAGGAATAAGATGAAACAGGAATTAACAATAATTACCTGATAAACCCTGCCACCATTCGCAATCCCATAAAGATAGTCAAACCGGACCAAACACCATAAAGACCAAAAGCCGAAGGAGCATATAAAAGAAATGTAGATGATATAGCCCCCACAAGCATCTACATTTCATTTCATAAACATCAATATAAAGTCCTTAAAAAATTTAAAATAATAATATAAAAGACGCACCATGGAATAAGCCGCGTAAGGGAAATCCGAAACTCCATAATGCAAACCATCAACAATAAAAGCCAAAGCATTCAATGGTTGACTTGCACTCACAAACTTGTCAACAAAAAAGGCGTAAATGAAATGAAGTGAAACATAAACTTAAAATCAAACAAGAATTTTTTTTAGACATTTTACCAAAATCCCGGTCCTAGCAATCTTCAATACTTCAATATCCTTAGTAAACAATGTAGATATAGAGCCAAACGATATACCCAATATTGCAGCCAAAGTAACACCCGTCACAAAACCAATCTGGCAAACATGTAAATATAATCAAACATTAATTTTGGTGAAACATCAAAACATTAACTTTTTAAACTTTTTAATATATGTTACCTTCAAAACAAAGTATGTGATATCCTTCACAGACTTATAATCCCCTTCTGAAACTGAACTAGCAATCACCGCCTTAAACAAAACAAAAATAAAGTCAACACATGGATTTGACCAAAAACAAAGATGTAACCATAATTTCAAACCTGACCAGACACAGCCAGTGCATCCGTTATAAGAGAAACCGCCAGCCAAACTTGAAGACATATTTGGTGGGCAGCCATAGCTATAGGACCTTGGCGAGCCACCATTGATGTCCCTAAGGTGGTGGTTGTAAGTACTGCAAGTGTTCTTCCAAGAAGAAAACCACCTAATTGAGTAAAACATGATTAAATAACACTATCAATATGTTTTTAAAAATTTGCTAAAAATGATATTGTCGTGTGTTACTCACCAGACTTCATATAGCCACCAAATTGTAACGCACCGAGCCTTGGAGGCAGTATTATAGCTCTTTTATTAAGATGCCATATCATTAAAAAGGTGACAATATATCTGAAACAACATTACAACGTTATAATATTATTGTACAAATATACAAAATAAGCATTGAAAATACTATAAGTGAGCACATACTGTGAGATAACAGTAGAGATAGCAGCTCCGCTTACGCCTAATTTGAAGTAATACATAAGCAGAGGAAACAAAAATACAGCTAAACAATTACCAATGCCTGCACAAAATATAAATCATTTAATAACAAGAAACTTACTAAAACAATATTTAATGACTATAATCAATTGAGTACTTTCCTAGACATATAAAAGGTGTTTTTGTATCCTTAAAACCACGAAATACGCCTTGAAGAGCCAATGATACGACAACCGCAGGTGCACCTAGAGCTCTAAGAGAGAGAAATTGCTGAGCTGGACCATGCATAGAAGAAGCCTGTGGCAAATCATCAACATCAGTTTGACCTCAAAAGTCTAAATTCTAGGTGGTAATCATGAGCCATTGCAAATAATGGATTAATTTGAGCAAAACTAGATTGTATATGAGTTCATTTGGTCACCTTATATTATTCAACGGGTCAAATTGGGTTATCTTAAAATGGTCAGCATGGCCAAACTGGGTGAGTACTTTTCTCTAAAACAACTCATTTTAACCCGATTCCATTTTGGCAAACCCGTTTTGAGCCCAACTAAATTGACACCTTTCAGTTTGACCTCAAAAGTCAAAATTAAACTTGATTGAAACTTACCGATGATATACCCATCAAATTGAGAAACACTCCCGACCCAAAATACAAAGCCAAGCCCTCAAATAAACCGATTCCAACCGCCAAAAGCAAAGCTGTTGAAACAGAAGCCAACTGTTGTCTCTCTATTTTGCCATTTGCTTGCTCAGTATTTTCCCCTGTGACATTTTACCACAAAGTAAAGTTAAAACAATGAGGTAAATTTCACTTTCAAATCAGTAAAAGATATTTTTTACTACTCGAGTTCTTAGCAATATCCTCAGCCACAAAAGAAGTAGCAACACTGAGAAGAGGAATATTAAATAGTTTAGAAACAATGTTGAAGATTGATATCGAGACACCAGCAGACGCCAATTGCACCGAGCCTGTGAATAACGTAAATAATATCATATAAAAGGGTTTATTATGCCCAAATGTAACTATAACTAAAATGAAATAATATTACCTAATCGACCAATATAAGCGGTCTCCATTAACTGAGCCATATGTTCAATTGCTTGGCCCGCGAGTGCTGGTAGCGACAATGCAATGAGTTCCTTTTTGATATTTTCAGAATGAGATTTTTCGGTCGTTTTCAGTTCTTCATTTGAACCAACACCCATCAAGTCCCTGTGAATCAAATTGCAAAATATCTTATAACTAATACATATTAATAAATTAGATGATTTTATTTAAAGGTCACAATTAAGAGAATTTTTTTATGACATGCTAACAGGAAACGTATGCGACAAAATATCTTTGAAATTAGAACACATTTGTTGTGTGCAACTAGAACTGTAAACGAACCAAACATTCAGTGAACCATTTGTGAACCATACTGCAGGAAGCTCGTTTGCGTTCGTTTATTTAATAAACGAATGAACATAGAGATATTTTTTTTGTTCATTTTAGTTAAACAGACGATGAATATATGTCTTGTGTTCGTTCATGAATGTTAATCCGTTCATTCATTTATGCTTGTTACTTGTTAGTATACGACCGTTCAAGTTCGTTTACATTCATCAATATATTAATTTAAATTTTTAGACCCATTACAATTTTGTCTAGTTTTATTTATTTTTTAGATTCATGGCTACTTTTAATTGGTATTATCTCTATCAAATTTATTCATCTATGCCCAGTCATGTACATTCGTTTATACTATTAACAAACAAGCATAAATGAACACAAGCACATTCATTTTCTCAACAGACGAACACAAGTACGTTCATTTTCTCAACAGACGAATGAACACGAACATGTGCCGTTTGTGTTCGTTCAGTTTGTGTACAAGCCTATATGCAATATGATGTGCAGATAAATCAGGATAAACATAATTCAGAGAACTTACGGATATATTTCTCTCATGTTTGACACATCATTTTCTTCCTTGACAATAATATTTTCTGCATCAGAAGACTGCACACGACAATTCGACTGAACCCGGCCTTTATTTGTGGAAGCAACATGTTTCCGCTTATGGATAACCGAAGAATATGACATCTTTGAATGATCTGATGAAACCGAGCTATGATTTGCTACAACATCTGCTGCAAATCTCAACCTCTTACGGTTGTTTGCTAAAATTAAATTATGGGCTCGAATTGACAGTGTCTCAGGGTGAGGCCCGTTTTTCAGTTTTGATCTGGCCCGTTTACCGCTTCCGGAGGCTAATCCTTTAAATAGAACACCATTGAGTTGCCCAGAAGCCATTGCTTGCTCTTAAAATAGGTTATAGGATTAGGTATCTGTGTATATTAAAACATATATTTGTCAGATTCAGAATCCATATCGAATAATCGAGTAATCATTCTGTCCTTTATCTTATAAAAGAAGTCAAATGGTCAATAGTTTATAAGATTAGGGTGGAGCAGAGAAACCAACTTTATGAAGTTGTATATATTATGGGTAGGTGTCAACTTAACACACGAGTTTAGCAAAAGAGGAGTAGGTATACAAGTAACACCGGGCTTACAAGAAACAATCAAGAAAGACAAAATTCAACCCAAGTGACTCAGAATTTACACTTTAAAACGGCATGGACGGTGTCATCTACATCCTAGCATACATACAAGATCAATAAACAAAGATTCAGACATTGATGGATGTGCATCATCCACTTATCTGTTTTAACTTTCACAGAAACTATTATTTAACATTAGCAAGATGACATATGAAAACCTACTTCACAATATGCAACAAATTACATCATTAAACAAGAGTCACAAACGATCAACAAAATGTGTTACTTATGAACAAAATCAGGACTGAAACGGCTACTAATACTCGTAACAGAAATGAATAATATCCTTTTTGATTCTTCGACTAACAATTGACACTCCCACATGTGCAAACGGTTGGTTTCGTATACACAAGTACACATTAACATAACATGATTAAATGTTTGGAGTATTTTAGCCATGTTTATGGTGAATTCAGCTACCTATTGTTTCAGTATTTCAAATTGATGATACATTTCACAGCTTGTAAGTAAACTGGACCCACATCATTTCTTTATTATTTCAATTTCTCATCCAATGATAAAAATGAATATTGTGACATGGACCACAAAATGCAATCTTTAAATAGCCAGCCTAAACAAATAAAGAACCCAAATTTGCCGAACCTAATTGCGAAAAGCCTAGCAGCATTTAGCATGTACAAGCAAGACCCATTAACTGATGGATGGTATATGTGTTGAGAGAGAGAAGTCAAATATATATACATAATAATAAAATAAACACAAAGTGGCATATCGTCGAACACCTTATCTACATACATATATTCCCAGTTAAGTTTTCCACATACAAATAAAATTGACACTTTCTATGCAATTATATATCGCGTCACAATTCATATGAATTTTGAATATATAATTCTTCTATCTCAATCTCACTGATGAATAATAAGAAGGAATTGGAAATGGTAACTGAAGAAGAAGAAGAAGAAGAAGTTATAAAATATAACCTTGTGAAGAAATGAAATGAAGGAGGCGGCATGCAAGCAAGGGATTGATAAGTGTATAATTAACTCCGCCACCGCTAGTACTGTGCTTTCGTTTCATCTTATTATTATGAATTTATGTTTATGATTCTTATTAATTGTTACCGGAAATATCCCCAGCATCATTCTTTTGTACCGTACAACTTGTTCAATTAGGTATGTTTATTATTATTATTATTATAATTGCTGTTGTTTTCTTAAAAAGAAACTTATAAACGATAGGAAACTTTCTTAAATGTTTTTTAACTATTGTTATAAAATATGATTATTTAAAGGAAACTTTGGAGGCAAGCCTTAATATATACTTGTACCTAGTAGTATTTTCCTAAATCCTAGAGCGCTCCTAGAAAGTACGTAGAGTTAAGTGCCATTTTGGTACCTGTGGTTTATTCAATTGCGCAACTTTAGTACTTTTTTCGAATTTTTTGCAAATGGCTACTTGAGTTTTCTTAAACTTGCAATTTTAGTATTATTTTCTAACACCGTCTATTTTATCTGTTAAGTCAGGGGTAATTCAATAATTTCGCTATTTTCTTAATTTTTTCTTTAATTAATCACATTCCCCTTTATATCATATAGATTGATTTGTTAAAGATCCCTTTTCATTACCATGAAATCCAACAACCCAAACCCTAGATTTCATTAATTTCCCCCAAATCTTGAGTTCATCCGCACACCAGATCACACACAATCTTTCACATCTTCTCACAATTCACTGCTCCAATTCCCCCAATGTCAAAACCCTAACCAAAATTCCCCAAAATCCTCAAAATTCGCAGTAAATTGGGGGTGTAGAGCCATCAAAACCATCAGCATCGTTGCCGTCGCCAGCGGTGACGACATCAATGTCGATTACCGAAACCATGAACGTCGAGCATGATTTCAGGATCTTCGGCTATTTGCTAGCGAAGGGTAATGGAATCGGGAAATACATTAGAGGTCACGAGTTCATGAGGGTTCATCGGAATTTGAAGGGTGAGATTTCTCCAGCGAGGCTTGCCAATTAACGGATTTCTCTAAGGGATCAATCTCCGACAAGGAGAGTTTGATAGAAGTTAAATTCTTTGGTGTGAACTATGTTGGGTAAAAGGATCATTATTACAGACATGAAGAAGAAATTAATAAGCCATGTCGCCAGAAAAACTCATCGGACTCTGTTTGATGGTTGCCGAAGATTATGAATGAGGATGAGAGACTTCATGATAATGTTGTGTATTTTAATCTTAAATAAATGGATTGACATATATTTAACCCAAGAAAAGACTAAAAAAAGGATTTCAATATTTTTTTTAGAAATTGGGGAATGTGATTAAACAAAGAAAATAGCGAAATTACCAAATTACCCATAACTTAACGGATAAAATAAACGGAGTTAGAAAATAGTACTAAAATTGCAAGTTTTAGAAAACTCAAGTAGCTATTTGCAAAAAATTCGAAAAAAGTACTAAAATTGCGCAATTGAATAAACTGCAGGTACCAAAATGACACTTAACTCAAAGTACGAAAGTAGGAACCAAAGCCCAAATTAGAATTAAAATCTTGGAATAGAATGTCTTGAAAGTTTAAATGATCCTAAGCATGGTCCTATAACTATTTTTTTCTTTTATTTTTTTTTTAGGTTGAATGTATCTTAGTTTAGTACTTGGTGTATGGTCGTACAAATGTGCAACAACAACATGAATACCAAAACAACCCCGTTCAAGTGCATTTTTGCCTTTCCTTTTTCCACGTTGTATTATTTATCTAAATATAAATCACCATAATTAAACAAACAAATGATGTTTACAACATTGCATAAACCTTTATAGCTAACCTAATAATAATCCAATATAGGAGTTAATCAAGAATTATATAATTTTTATACTAAACACGTCAAATGAGTCGTTTTGTTCATTACACGTTTAAAATCACCATGAAATTTCATTTTGAATGTGTTAACACCTTAATAACTCTATACAAGACTCAACGATCTCGATATAGAATCACCTTAATAACCATGATCCCCATTTTAATACTAAACACGTCAAATGAGTCGTTTTGTTCATCACCTTTTATTTTACATAATAGTATAATACCAATAGCACATATATGTGTAACAACGTCATATTTACCACAATATCACCTATACCAATGCTAATATGATATCACATAAGTTTAATGTTTTAAGAGCTATACAGACGCACCTCACTTGCAATTACTTTCCCGAATGCCCTTTACTTATTAAAAAAGTTAAAAGAAATAGCATATAACACCACTATTTTACTAGTTTGTATATTTACTCTACTCATAAACAATCTCCATTTATGCATTTACATCTATTGGCATCAACTAATCCATAACCTAACCGCAAGAAATGTGTTTGAACTTTGAACACTTGATCCGTTAGTGTAGCAAAGGCTTGCATAAAACATATTAGACCTTATAAAATTGCACCCTAACCACACTTACCCACCTTTACAACCTTACCTTAGCTTGAATTTGAGTTTTAACCTCCTCTAATGATTGTGAATTTGAACTCCCTTCTTATTCTTATTTCATCGGAGACGATCTTTCAATTTGACAATACTTTCCCTTCCCCTCTTTATTTTCTCATTTCATATATTAATCTTGTTTATTTTTATTATTTTGAATTTCATAACGGCCTAGCAGTAGCTCTCTGACTTCCTTATCGGAGTTCGTGGGTAAAAGTTTCGTCTGAAGTCATGAGTTTTTTTTTTGTTGTGGGTTTCCTCAATGGGTGACCGGGGTAGCCATCTTCTGTTCGGTCGAAAGGGTTATCCCGTGCGTCCACGCCTTTGCTTTAAAAAATAGTGATTTTTCAGGTCAAGATAATATGATTACTCTTAAATTATTTTCACCCGGGTTTCTTTTCTTTCTTTATTTAAAAAAAATATTTTTCCAACCTTAGTATAAATATAGTTAATTAATGTCAAATATGATAAAACAAAATATTGAATGACTAGTATAAATCAATTTTTTTTATCACTTATTCTTCTAAAAAAGTTACCTTTTTAATGACACAAGTCGAATCATATATCATAAAACTATGACATAAGAAGGTGAATCTTCAAAGGGGATGAAGAAGATAGTCGACTCAATTCATATTCTTTAAAATAGAAGATATATACAATTTTGCATATCAAACGACTCACTCTAGATATCCATTTCTACACTAAGTGGATAATGATCCCCTTAACTATTCATGACAATTCAAAAAAAAAATAACTACTTGTAATTGATATATATTGCTCTAGCAGGTTTCCTCTATGCATATACAAATGTATACATTTATAAACTCATGCAAAACAAACATGCAACAACCAAATGTATTGATATTAATCTAGATGCCACATGAACACGACAGTTTTGAAGTTCAAGTCTAAAAATCAAGCGTCAACTTAATTCATTCTAGAACAAAAAATACTGGAAATCAATTTCAAATACAGTGGAGGCTCGAGGTAGCTTTATTAACTTTGTGGTAAACATCAATAGTTCAGCGGCTGCTAGACGATAACGTGGACCAATAAAAATCTTTTTTAAGAAAGGAGAGCACGTGAGTAAGTACTTTATCAAACACATTTCATTCTCTGAACCTGCAAAATATATAAAAACCACACTCCGAAGCCGCGTTGTGCAGTATTCCACCTCTAATATTGGAATTGGGTCAGCATCCTGCAACAATAACCAACTAGTGTTCAAATGTAAAACTATATAAGTATGAGATTATAGTATGATTGGTTCTTACACATTGAATTGCTGAGATTCGAAGGGTCTGCAAATTCGGGGAGATCTTAATCAATTCAAAAGCACATGATAAATTCATAACATTGCCAAAATCTATACCATATAGATTAAGAGCCTCAAGGGACGAAAATACAGTGGGGAACTTCTTTTTAATATCACCTTTAGTCAACTATACAAAAGCTGAACGGAAAAAATAAGACTATAAAGTAAACTTCAAAGACACAACTTACCATAAATTGCCTTGTAGTCTTGTAAACTCAAATGAAGGTCTTGAAGTTTTGGAAGAGAACCAAGAAGCTCAAAGATATCATAAAAATTTATGATCAAGATAGTGCAACACAATGACAAAGATAATAATATTATATTATCTTTATAATAATAATGTTTTTGCATATTTATTTACTTAAACTAATAATAATGTTTTTACAATAGCAATCATAATAGAAATTCATCGATCAATTAATAAACATTCTAATACCAAACATAACTCAAATCACATCGAAACTTTAATTCGTTATACGTGTTATATCATTTACAAATAACTCATAATATTATATTATTTAATTAGGAATCCTTGACGGTAAATCGTTATACGTGTTATATCATTTACAAATAACTCATAATATTATATTATTTAATTAGGAATCCTTGACGGTAAATCTCGAAGGGGTTCATCATTCTCATAATCATCATTGTAATTTGGTTCATCTAATCATGTGAGTATGCCACTCCCCTCTTTTAACTCGTTTTTATTATTTTGGAGACATATGCGTTATAATTATTTTATTATTATTTAATACTCAATTGCAACTATTAATCATGCGTGTATATCAATTTATGCCTAACGTGTTAAATGCTTATATGCTTTATTTGATACGCATTCGGAAAGGTCCATCATAATCACATAATAGTATGATCATACGACTGTCGTAGTAGCTATCGTCCAGTTCATCTGGCCTCATGCTTACCAGTAACTTATTTACTTGCTCATTTAGTTAAATTGATTATCTCACTTGATACAGTTTGCACTTTTCTATACTTATTATATATTCACTCATCTGGTGTTTTACTCACTCAACCTTGTGTTGACAAATTATTGTATTTTTAACGCATATGCAGATCACCGTATGATATAATTATCAAGATTTGTTTGAAGAAAACTTAGGGTTGCATGCTAGAGAAGAAGATACAAGAATTTAAATTTGAATTACGTTTTACTTGTTTTGTTTATGGAATTATGTGCTTTGGTTATTTGAAATTTGTTGGATTATTTGAATTTGATTAATAGATATTACCATTTTAAATATTGCATGATAGAACATTGAGAGCTGTGAGCAATCAGCTCATGCCTCGGCATTTCCGCCTAGGTTGGGGTGTGACAGATTAGTATCATATCCGGAGGTTTAAGATAGGTTGTTAGTGGTGCCTTAGTAACATGCTTAGGAGCCACATACGTGCTTAATAGTTTGCCTTATGTGTTCAAATTAGTTGTTTACAGCTTTCTTAGATAATTATTTAATTAATTATTTATTTTTATTGTCATGCACATACAACTCCGAAGCTATGCTTCATCTTCAAAATATTTTTATAACCCCGAGACTATGTCTCACCCTCAAAATATTTTTATGACTTCTCTCAGAATATTTTTTTATTTAAAGTTAGTTGATTGCTTTTATTAGGAAGTTCCTTGAGAATCACATATCCTTGTTTTGCTCATTTTCACTTAAAACTAGGGAGTTTGACAAGATTTCCCGCCATAGTGGAAATTGTCATGCGACCGACACTTTAAGCGTTTAACGTAATCGGCTAAATGGTTACACATTTTTATTGTGTTTTATTTTTTTAAAATGTCTAGTCGGTGACGATGGTGATGGCAAATGGTGGGTGGGTGGTGGGGGTGGACGATGGTGGCGGCGAATGATGGGTAGTGGTGGTGGCGAATGGTGGATGGATGGTGGTGGGCGGTGGTGGTGAGTGGTGATGGATAGTGGGTGTTGGTAGGGTGTGATGTTTTAACCCTCTGCAGATCTCAGAAGTGGATGATCCAAGAAAAGCTTGTGCATACGTTTTTTTAATGAAATTTCTACAAGAAAACAAACAGTCTGCAGATGGCAATGTCTGCACGGTGCAGACAAAAGAGCCCGCGAAGACCTTTTTCAGAAAAACAAACAACACCTAAGAGTATAATCCGACATATCTTAGTAGTAATATCCATTGTGATTCATTCCAAAGTAAGAAACCAAATATCACCTTAATTCATACCACATGCCCGTTTCTCCTTACACAACGAGGCCATAAACTCATATGGAAATAAAAGGCAAGTTCAAAAACCAAAAATTAAATAGATCGGTATCAACATCGGGATAGACTTGTTGGAGCTTCAACAAGTTTCTAGCAAACAAAAACTTTCATCAGACACTATAGACAACATGGTGCAAATAAAAAACTTTTTAAGAAAAGACGAAAACACAAGTAAATACTAAATCAAACACACTTCATTCTCTAAACCTTTCAAATATTTAAACACCACACTTCAAACCTGCAACAAGCCCATTGTGTTATAGTCTATCTCTGAAGAACAAATGACACACATGGGGTCGTCTTTAAGGCTTCTTGTAAATAAGTTCAACCTGATTTTTATAAAGGTTTGTAATTTATAAATTGTTCATCTTTAAGGCTTCTTATTTTATTTGTGTTTATCCTCTTAGATCAAGCTCTACACTTTTAAGTTTTAACCATAAAATCATGGAGCAACGAATGTTACTTCATTGATTTCTATAATTAAAAAAGTAATAATAATTTCAGTAGAACAAAAACTTGATTCATATTTTATCTTCAAATTAAATATAATATATTTTATTTACACTAAAATAGCTAAACAAAACAATTTTAAATATATTTATAAGATAAAATCTTCCCTACCACATATTAGTTTGTAAAAGTTTCATCCCTCAATTGTGGCCCAGTGATAAAAGGTTAGTATTCTCCATCATTATTGACCCAAGTTGAATTATCACTTATGACATTTTGGATGGACATTGACAATGAATGATTTGAGCTAGTTCTTGTGAGATTGGCAGCTTGAATACCGAGTCCACCCGGGTTTTAGTCCCACCATGTGTTACGCCAGAGAGCAGCATCCAACGGTATGGTTTTCTCGCAGAAACGTTCAAGTTAACCTATGAAACCAACATGAAACCGGTTAAAACTGTTAGGATTAAACGAACAAACGAACCGAACACGAAACGAAAGCAATAACGACACGAGGATTTAACGTGGTTCGGTCTAAACTGACCTACGTCCACGGGTGGCAACTAGGTATTTCTTTAATGAGTGACAACGATTACAAGTACAAGACATCAAATATATAGAGATACACTTAGGGTTTGTATCTTATTAAACAAGAAATCCAAACCGGGCCGGGCCTGCCCTTTGGACTTCAAATAATAAACCGGGCCTACACCGAAAGGCCTACGAAACCCAACAAACTCCCACTCGGAGGCCTTGAGTACTTTCGTCTGCACTCCTGATTGTACTTCTGTAATCCAAACATTAACCATCTTCTAGTTGCCACCGCCTTCTCATCAATTAACCTGAAGGCCCGTTGAAGCTCCCCGAAGCTCCAACGTCAGTCACGGCTAAAACTGCCCTTGACCCGTTCTCTGTCCCTACCGGCTTCCACTGAAACAAACTACCGGATCTTGAGATACCCTAAGAACAAACACTCTCCATATTCAGCAAGTAATTCACTGGAGAGACTTTTACAGCCGGAATACTGGTTTTCTTAATCCACTGTCGACCTGAAACTGTAACTGAAACACGACATGTGCTCCCACTGTCACGATGTCCTCTGTCTGATTTAACCTTCCTAGCTCGTTCATCCTGAATCCTCACTCTGGCTCTGGGTTTGTTACTTGCAAAACGAACCTTCTTCTGCCCACGAGATTCTGTGAACCGGACTTTGTCTTTCACCAAAACTGGATCCACTCCTTTCGGTGACATATCGACCGTATACAACGAACCCATTTTCTTGCCACGAGCAACAACGAGATTCCCTTTGACTACTTTCCACTGCCCATTCCCGAACTTAACATCGTAACCCTGGTCATCCAACTGCCCAACTGAAATCAAACTTTTCTTCAAACTTGGAATAACCCTAACATCTTTCAAAGTCCAAGAAGTACCGGCTGAAGTTATCAAATCAACATCTCCCATACCCGTAAGCTCTAGAATATCATCGTTCGCAAGTCGAACTTTTCCAAAATCCCCAAACTTTAGATTCTTCATCGTTTCACTACAGTGAGTGGCATGACACGATGCACCAGAATCCATCACCCAAGCATCAACGTTATCCTCAACACTAAGAACGTAAAACTCATCCTCTGGGCATTCTTCTACAGTGTTGACTTTTGTAACGTTCACCTCTTTCTTGCCATTCGGACACTGATTCCTGAAGTGTCCCTTCTCTTTACAACCCCAGCATTCAATATCATTACGAGTCCTAGATTGACTCCTCTTCCTACTCTCACTGCCTCGTTGTTTTTCCCTACCTCTACCTTCTGTGACTAATATATCACTTGATGATTTACCTGAATTTCTGCGTCTTGAATCTTCTCCAAGAATCAAATCCCGAATCCATCAAAAGTAATTTTTGTAGACGAACTACAAACTGCTGTCACTGTTTGCGACCAACTGTCGGGCAAAGATGATAATAACAACAAGCCTTGAACTTCATCATCAAACTTAATGCCGACTGACACTAAGCGGGAGAGGTTCGAATTAAGATTATTGATATGCGTTGTAACTGACCCACCCTCTTTCATTCGAGTTGTCACTAGCTCTCTGATAAGATAGACCTTATTTGCTGCCGAAGGCTTCTCATACATGTTGGATAGTGCGTCCATCATACCACGGGCTGTGGTTTCTTTCATGACGTTAAACACCACATCTTCCGACAACGATAATGTAATACAAGCCCTAGCTTTCTTGTCTAACTTATTCCACTCTGCTTCCGACAACTTTTCTTGTTTTTCATCCTCAAACATTACATCCAAGTCTTTCTGACAAAGTAGTGCCTCAATCTGCATCTTCCACCAACCAAACTTCTGTATCGAAACCTTTCCGTCTTCTGCCATGGCAATGACTAAAACGAAAAACTGGATAAAACAGAGACAGACACAGCAACACGAGCTTGAACTTAACGATTGTTCTACTGAACTCCGTTAAACAATCAACCTATTTTAAACGGAGCAGAATAACGAACTGGAAATCAGAAACTGAAAC